>NC_024801.2:402326-702326 GCF_000309985.2 Brassica rapa | reverse complement strand
CAGAAGAATGATCTGAAGTTTTCGGCGAGGTTGGTACACTCTTTTTTGTGTAAGGAGTTGATGACAAGCAAGAGACATGAGAAGTGGTTCACTTTCGCTAGGAGACCTCTGCGTTTTGGATTGCAAGAGTATCATGCTGTCACTGGTCTGAAAGTGAAGCGAGAGAATAACAGTGGGCTAGTGACATGGAAAGACGATAATGGTTTTTGGAGCAAGCAGATAAAGACAAATGGAAAAATAAATTTGCAGATCATAAAAAAGAAGCATTTGGAAGAGAGCAATACCTGGACTTGGGTTGATAGGGTGAGACTGATATATCTTTGCGTTATTATGGGTGTGGTGATGGGAAAGGATGAGAAGGTGAATATCCCGCATCTGTACATGAAGTTGGCGATGGATTTGGAGAAGCTTCGGAATTATCCATGGGGTCTGTATTCGTTTGATTTCCTTCTGAAGCAAATTGATAAAACAAGGCATAAATTAGAGCAGAAAGAGGGGTATCTGATGGAAGGATTCTTGTTTGGTTTCCAAATTTGGATAATGGAAGCTGTTCCTGCTTTAGGAGAGATTTGTGGCACAAAAGTCAGTAAAGATTTTACAGGTCCACTGTGTGGTAATTGGAGAGGATGTGCAAAATGTTCTTATGAAGATATCATTGGCGTTGAGAACTTATTCCCAGAAAACGTATGCAAATTTATTTTCAAATTAAAATATTTATTGTTTTGTTCACTTTACTAATGATTTGATTGATGTAGGGAATTTTGCATTCATTCATGGAATCCCACATAGATGGAGTGGTCCTTTTGGCAACTGATTTTGTACAGAAGGATGAGAAGAAAGATGAAAGAGTAGATCGTATTTTAGATATGATCAATAGTAAACATGATTGGAACAATCATGTTTGGGGAGTAAAAGAAGGTACGAACTCTGAATTTGAGGAATCTGGCGAAGAGAAAGGAGAGGATCAAACAGCTGATACTGAGAGAGGTGAAAATAGTCATGTTGCAGGGAATGTTGATGGCACAGCTGATGTTTCGGGAAGAAACAAGAGAAAGCATGCAGACCGAGGAGCAGAGTCAAGGAAAAAGAATGTTTTGTGCCACCTAGCTGCTTCATCAAAAGGAAATATTGACACAGATATGAAAAATTTCTTGGAGGATCTGGTACAAGCTTCTTTTACTGCTTTTGGGGAGAAATTCTGTCAGCAGTTCTCGGACAGGTTGGGTAAGATTGAGACTGAGGTTACACAACTCAGGACAGCTTCAGAGAGAACTGAGCAATTTGAGACCGTTGTAACCGACAGATTGGGGAAAATTGAGGCTGAGGTTACACAGCTCAGGACAAGTTTAGTGGTGACTGAATTGGTGGGAAAGAGTGATCAAGCAAGCGGTCCTAGCTTGACCAAAATCAACAGTGGTCCTAGCACCAGCAAAAAAGGAACTGCTCCAACAAAGAAAAAGGTAACTACTAAGAGAAAGAGTTAAAAGATGTTGAAAGCTTGGAACTAGGCGATGGAATGTAGGTCTTTGAAGCTAGGTTTGATGTAATATGTATTTGGAAGTTTGTATGTTTATTATGGATTACCAGAATTTCTGTAAGGGAATTAAAAAATACACTATGGATCCATTACTACTGCAATACGGTAAAGGTGAACTGCCTTCCCATGGAAGAACACAAATGTTGTGGAATGTCGATGTGGATCGGATGTACGTTCCTGTCTGGGTCAATTGCAACCATTGGATTGCTTTATGCATCAGTTTTGTGACTAGGAATATCCAGGTGTTTGACTGCGGGGGTAAAAAAAAAATCAAGGAAGTGGAAGTTTTCGCGCAGCTTATTCCTCGGATTGTCAAGGCCGTGCAGTCATTGACAATACAGAAGCATCTCCACATCACTCCGTACAATGTTTCCTATGTACCTATGAGTGGTCTTAACCGACTTCAATGTCATTGTGGTGTGTACACTATAAAACACATCGAATGCCACGTGCTTGGGTTGGACATATTTATGGTGAATGATGAGAACATCTGGGGAGCTCGGATAAAGATTATGTGGGATCTATGGGAAGCAGCTAATGATCTAGAACTGATTGAGAGAATGTCAAAGTATGAACCTATTAAGTGTAGTAAGCCTGCCGAGTATGTTGAGATTGATGATTTATGATTTATTGTTGGTTATGCTTTTTTAAACTTATTTTGTAATGATTTTAGGAGTTTGTGTTTTAATGGTTTTTTTCTATATACAGTACTTGATCTTACAAAATAAAAGACAACATTAACAATTGCGAATCCGGTAAATCTAAGTATATCGATCGATCTGTTCCATTACGCTCGTTTGGCAAAGCTTGATCAGGGTTCGGGATCGATCGATCTGTCTTTCGGATCGATCGATCCCGAACCCTGAGCATTATGCAGAACAAACACAAAACGCGCAGCATCTTTTGATCGACCTGTTCCAGTACGGTCGTTCGGCAAAGCTCGATCGCTTTAAGATCGATCGATCTGTCTTTCGGATCGATCGATCCCGTACCCTGAGCATTATGCAGAACAAACAGAAAACGCGCAGCATCTTTTAAACAAAGTCCTCCCAAACTGAAACAAAGTTACTAATATTCAAACAAATATAATCTGAAAAACTGAAACAAAGTTGTCACAAACAGAAACAAAGTTACTAGAAATCAAGCAAAAGAAGTTTGTTAAAATTTCACTAAATTGTGAAGAACACAGCCAACAAATCCACTATATTGGCATCTTGCAAGTTGCTCTATTATGACCACCAAGACCACATCTACTGCACTTACGAGACTGACCCCCCTGTGATCCTTGTGATGATCGGATTTTGTCTTCAACAGTTTCATATCTGCGTTTTCTATTTCTTCCAAGAGATCTTCTTGTCTCAGGCGGTAGCACTTCAGAATTTTCCACAACTTGTGGGACAGACCAACCATCTTCAGGAACTGAAATGGGATTTATGCTTTCTTGATAAGCTTCTCTCCAAGCTCCCGTGGTATACAAAAAATCAGTCAATGTATATGGTTCTCTACCAACAAAGAAACCAGCTTTTATTGCGTGTCTACAAGGGATTTTCGAGAGGTCGTACTTCCCACAAGAACAAGTCCGTTTGTCCAAATCAACAAAGCAGTCAATTGTATCGCCTTTAACAAGCAGCTGGCTATCGGTTACAGGGTAAACTGCGAAAGTTTTCCCCTTTCCAATTCTCCTATCAATCTTTTCCTCCACATCTATGGTCAAACGGTGGGTGTGCTTTGAAATCAACTTCTTACGCTTAAAAAACCAACGTGTCAGCATTTCTCTAATACTGTCCAACAAAGGAATTACGGGAAACTCTCTCGGCGAACGCAACGCAGAATTTATCGACTCTGCAGGATTGTTTGTCCTAATGTCATACCTGTATCCATGAAATTGACATCTAGCCCACTTTCTGACATCTGCTTCCATAAGATACGTTCCAATTGCTGGACTGATATTGCAAACATGAGCAAACGTCTTCTTGAAATCAACCACTCTATAAGCCTTTGAAGCCTTAGAAATCAACCCAGCTAATCCCTTCCCCTTGAAATATGATATCACATTATTCAACAAATGATGAATACAGATACCGTGTCTCGCTAGGGGATACACTTTCTCCACTGCCTTCGCTATTGACACTTGTCTATCCGAAATAAAAGCCAAACCATTATCATCAGCAACAACAACTTTTAATTCTCTCATAAACCATTCCCAAGACTGCTCATTCTCAGAGTCTACTATCCCAAATGCAATAGGATATAAATTTGAATTTCCATCTATAGCAGTTGCAACCAGTAGCACCCCTTTGAATTTACTCTTCAAGAATGTTCCATCGACAACAATGACACGCCTCATGACTGTGTTAAAGCCTCTGATCGATTGACCAAACGCTATAAACAGATATCGAAATCTACCATCGACGTCAGTCTTGTAAGAGGAATGTGTACCCGGATTGGCCTCTCGCAGCATGTGCAAATATTTTGGTATTTTCCCATAACTTTCCTCTGGAATACCTCTAACAGCGTTGACTGCATATTCACGGGAATCCCATGCTAAAGATTCAGAGATCTCACATCCATAATCATTGCGCATAATCTGAACAATATCTTTCGCTTTAGGCCCTTCCTTGATACCTTCATATTTATGCATTATCAGATTGCCTATCGTTTTCGCTGAAGCTGTCCTTCCGGCACTGGTTTTGTTTGAAGGTGCGCAGGAATGTACACCGACATACTTCTTAATAATAAAATATGTGGAGCCCTTCAAACACTCAGCTCGAGCACCCCAAAAGCACACCTTATCAGCGCATCTAATACACCAAACTGATTTATTGGAGTTGGTAACTGTGTAGTGAAAGTTATGCTTCATTGCACATAACTCAAACCTCGCTTTCAAAACTGTTTTGTTGAGGAAAAGATCTCCCGTCTTAACCAATTCGACCACCTGACTCTTTGCCAATTTTTCTCTGTTTTCTTTTTCAGCATTGATCTTCTCAGCATCATCATCATCTCTTTCAACCTCGTCTTGCTTCATTTTTCCTTTCTTCTTCTCGTTATGCTTGTCAGCATCATAATCATCTCCATCAACTTCACTTTGCTTCATCTTCCCTTTCTTCTTCTCGTTATGCTTAGCCCCCTTAACAGTATTTGAAGCGGTCCCAATGTCACAAGGATTTCGCTTGTTCTCTTCACTAGTGCTTGCATCAGTTGGCATCTTATTAAGATCAATGTCGATCTTATTTGGATTTCCTTGCTTTGCTTTATAGCTGACACACAATTGAGTTGACTGATGCTTCTTACAAAACCCTAGAAAATTTTGAACTTGCCTTGAGTTTCCAATGATCACTGGTGGACAATTTGATGAATTGATCAATCCAATAGGAAGGTAACTCAACTCCAAATCAGCATCTGTTTCTTCAAAACCAAAATCCTCTATAACAATTTTCTGTAACTCTTCCAGAGAAGACTTCAATTCCAAAGCAAGTAACCTTCCCCCTTTCTTTTTATCAACATTAAAACTCCAACCTGAAGATACAACCAATTCCCAAACACCACATGAAGCATAGACATGAATCATGGTAGAAATAATGTGAAAATTTTGTGAAAATTTTGTGAACAATCAATGGAATATAGAAGACGGCTAAGAAGGTTGCCAAGGTATTTTTTGTCGTTTTTTTTTTGTTCTTTTTCGTTTTTTTTTTTTTTTTTTAAAAATCGATTTTTTTTAAAAAAATAAAAGTGAATATTCTCAAATATTTTGTTTCCATATTTTTAGGAACTGATTTCTTATCCGTAGAATACAACTAATATGTAGAAATCAATTTCTACAGTTTTTTAGAATTATAGTAATGTTTAGAATTTGATTTCTACATGTTTTAGATTTATAGTAAATCTGTAGAAGTCGGTTTCTACATGTTTTAGAATTAGATTAATGTGTAGATTTTGATTTCTAAGAATTGTAGAATGCTAGGTTAAGCGCGGAATGTGTATTCTACATATTTGTAGAATACTCCTATTTACGTAGATCACGTATTCTAAATATTGTAGATTCAATGAAAAAAGTAGATTTCGTTTTCTACTTCGTAGAATGTCATTTCTACTTTTTTTAGAACATAATCTGAAATTTATAATTATAACTTTTTTATAACTGGAAAATATACCATTAAGTTCATATATGTATTTTAACAAATGTTACTATTTTTCCAAATTTTTTTTGTTTGTAAAACTATTTATTAAAATTATTTTCATAAATATTAAAGGGTATTATAGGAAAATATGACACAAAATATAGATTAGTCTAAAGGGACATAGTTACTATTTTTTTGCTCTAAAAAAACAGTTTTCCCAAATTTTAAATTTAAAACAAAAAAGCGTGAATTTTATTTAAGCTGATAAAACATTCCGTGTTCAAAAATTATCTATTTTGATTTTATGTTCTATGAAATCAACTGTTTTGTTTTGGATGCACAAAAATAACTGTTAAATCAAAATTTGTCTTTATATATTGTTTTTAACTGAATAGCAGATCATAATTTTTTGTTTCATTTCGAAAACTTAAAGTTTGTTTGGCAGTCTTTATCTTCTAATTATGGAAAACAATTTATATTAAACACTTTCATTATATAAGAATTTTGACCAAATGTTTTTTCCCTTAAATTCACCCAACAAAATTTGATTTGAGACGAAAAAGAAAGGAAAAATGAAAAGATAAACGAAGCGAGCGGTGGAATTGCTTCTAGTTTTAGTAAAGAACCATAACCGTGTCTCCTTTAATGTCTTTTAACGTTACTATTCCCAATTTGTTCCAACATGTCTTCTTCTTCACAGACACCTACGTTTTATCCCTTTCTCTCCCATGTAAAATATCTAAATCCTCAAACATATAATTTCTCTCAATTAATTAGTACTCCCTCCGTTTCATATTAAAAGTCGTTTTAAAAAA
Source organism: Brassica rapa (assembly GCF_000309985.2). Lineage (NCBI taxonomy): Eukaryota > Viridiplantae > Streptophyta > Magnoliopsida > Brassicales > Brassicaceae > Brassica > Brassica rapa. The sequence goes on along the minus strand of NC_024801.2, from coordinate 695,856 downwards.
AAAAATTTGTTACAAAATAAGTATTTTTTTCGGTTTTCAATGCAAATTTTATTAATTTTATTTTGTTATTTGTTTTTTATTGATTAAAATATAGTTAGATGTATAAATAATTGTATTTTTATATATAAAATATGTAAAATTAATTTTTTTTAATCTGTATGCATAAATATAAAACGATATTTAATATAAAACGGAAGGAGTATACGTTTTCTAAATGAAAATATTAGTTTCTTGACAATAATCTGTCCACATGTCTTAGTTTTATAACTAATTAATTCTACTTTGGACATAAAATGTTCAGGTGTGGAGATGATTACGAAATTAATGATTACGTGTGCTTATTGATTTTTGAATTATTTATTCTTGTTATTCGTTTTATAATAGTTCCTTTATATTTTTAATGATATTTTAGTATAAACACACAAATTAAGAAAAAATGTATTTTTATTAAAAACATTTGATTAAAAAAAATAGAAGTTAATTATTACTATTCTAAAACAAATAAGATAAAAAAAACACATTGATTTTTAATATTTTAATTAATTAATTTAATAGTTTTTACATAAAATTTTTTAAAACATCATATAAACTGAAAAAAAATATTTTCTAATTCTAATACACAAAAAACAGAAAGAATATAAGATTTGAAATTTTATATTATTTTATAAGATATCTTAATATTTTAAAAAATTTCCGTAATCAGTTATTTTATATTTTTTTGAAGACTAAACTTGTTTAGTCGACAAAAATAAAACGTGTTTAATATATTTTCTGATAATTAAACTGTGTATTAAAGAAAATTAAAACAATAAATAAAATGGATTATTTTTTTTGTCGTTTTTCAGCGTATCTAAAGGATCCTTCCACCGCCTTCGGAACTCAAAGAGAAAGTTAAAAAGAAATTAATTTTATTATTTTCGCAGCCGCTCGCTCACGGAGCTGTCACATAAAGCAACATACAACTCGTCCACGTCATCAATAAAGCTTCGTGGTAAAGTCTCACGCCGCTGTTTTCTCCCCCCTATCTCACAGATTCGTCACGCGAGCAACTCACTTTGGATTTAACCGCGGTTGAAAAAAGCAGATAACTTAACCATGGTTAAACATTTAACCTGAACGTGGTTTAAGTATATCCCACTACTCAGCATCAGTTTATATAGAGCCAAAGCATTGCCGGAGATTTAGCAAACACAAAACAAAAACTCACCGGAGAAAACGAATGTGATTTTATTTCTTCTCAAAAATTAAAAAAAAAATGATGATTGGAGAAACTCATCGTGCCTATCCAACGGTTCAGATTCCTCCATGGCCACTTAACGACGATCTAACGGCGGTTGATATATACGGGAGTCCTGACGGCGGAAATAGCATGCTCGAGGCTTTGGCTGCGTTACAGCGTTATCTTCCGTCGAACGAGCCGGATCCGGATTCTGACCCGGAACTCTCGGGTCCAGATTCGGCAATCGACACTTACTCATGTGATCATTTCCGTATGTATGAGTTTAAAGTGAGGCGATGCACTCGTGGCCGGAGCCACGACTGGACGGAGTGCCCTTACGCTCATCCCGGAGAGAAAGCTCGCCGTCGTGATCCGAGGAAGTATCATTACTCCGGTACGGCGTGCCCTGAGTTTCGCAAAGGCGGTTGCAAAAAAGGCGACGCGTGTGAGTTCTCTCACGGCGTTTTCGAGTGTTGGCTTCATCCGGCGCGTTATCGGACTCAGCCGTGTAAAGACGGCGGTAACTGTCGCCGTCGTGTTTGTTTCTTCGCTCATTCGCCGGATCAGATCAGGGTTTTACCGAACCAAAGCCCCGATCGAGTTGATTCTTTCGACGGTGTGTCTCCGATTCGTAGGGCGTTTCAGTTTTCGATTTCTCCGACGTCCGGTTCGCCGCCGGTGAGTCCACGAGACGACTCGGAGTCTTCTTCTTTATTTAGTCGTTCTCTCGGGTCGGGTTCGGTAAACGACGTCGTCGCGTGTATGAGGCATTTGCAGCTTAATAAAGTGAAGTCTCTTCCTTCCTCTTACAACAATCAAGTCGGATGCTACGGATCCGGGTTCGGATCGTCACGTGGATCACTCTTGGGTCCCGGGTTTCGGAGCCTACCAAATACCCCGTCCCGACCGGAGATCGGGTATATGGACATTTGGGATAATGGTTTGGAGGAAGAACCGGCGATGGAGCGGGTCGAGTCGGGTCGTGAACTGCGAGCGAAGATGTTCGAGAAGCTCAGCAAGGAAAACTGCATGGATCGGGTTGACCCGGATCCGTATCAGGGTTCAGGTGAAGCTCCTGATGTCGGGTGGGTCTCTGAACTGGTGATGTGATTTGATTCGACCCGTATGCCCCCGGCTATCTGAATATCGTTCATAAGGTTTAACTAAAGATTATTATCATCATCAAGGATTTTCTCTGAAATGTGTAAATATTTTTCACGGATTTCATATAATTTCTAAATTTCTAATATATAATATGTATCGTCGGGGGAGATTTCTCAGTGTATATGAGATGCTTAGGATTTTTATATGATTAAAGTCTATATAATATTAATATTAATATTTTGTAATTTTGTTTTATTATGCTGGATGCAACTCTTGTAATTTACTATTAATGAACGTAATGAGTATGTAAATTATTATTTTTGCTATGGTCACTAAGTGTACATTTATTTAATGTTTCTTTCCAACTAATGATTTGTTTAGTTCTATTTATTTAGAGGCATGCGTGAAGTGGTGTTTGTGATGTGATTAACGTCCGTGAACATTATCATCGGAGAGTGTGATTATGTTCTAAACAAGTCGGTTATCATTTTCTGTCTTGTCGAGTTTGGGATGGGTCGTTGTACTCGTGTGTCCTTTGGGTAGAAAAATAGTAATTAGCTTTGAGTAAACAAGACCTTAAACAGAAATTATACTAAAGGTATGAGTATCAAAGCACGTTGCACGGTTTTGAACTTTTTTGTTTTTAAACTTATCCTGTATGGACTATGATAATTCACACAATATTGAGTTTTCTTAACTAGTTGTTAATTGGAATTCGATATGGATCTTCGTCAAGTTAATTTTTATTTTTGCGAAAATGAAGTTAATTTGGTGCGACTTCTGGTTGGATGTTGGATTTATTTCGCAATACATTTCTTCAACTAAATATTTATTAGTCTACTGTTTTCCGTTTGTTAGTTTCGTGTTAACTTTTTGAAGTTGGTCACTCGAGTTACGTTCTTGTTTGGTGGTATTGAACTACACACCTGGTTTAGAAAAACAACTCCTAAAACAATTTGCATATAGAGATGCTATTAATAACCTTTTTGTGGAATAATCAAAAACAAGTGTCGTCTTTTTTGGTTAAAGAATGGGATACTTCATCTTTATGTTCTTATGCTATGTTTGTCAATTGCTTCAACATGAATTTAATGATAACGACGTACTCTTAACGATGCCTTATTATATTTCGCTTCAAAGTTTGAACTCTAATACTTTTATATATTTTTCTCTTGCTTTTGCGTATTGACCTTTTGAAAATAGTCATAGATCTTATCCGAAGGGGATTAAGGCAACGCCACATTAGATAAAATGAGAGTTTTATAATGTTTTATTAGATCGTTTAAGGGGACATGTAGGTCCATTGTTAGATACGGAATCCGTATTTATCTATTTTCACGAAATACAACAAATTAGTATTTTAATTATGAATGGCGAACATGTATATCTCTGGTTAGTAGAGGAATGATCCAAACATGCAGAGTTGCATAGTCATTATTAGTCTAGACAAGTATAATAAGTGACTGAGAAAAGAAGAAACCTACTGTACGAACTAATTAGTAGGCTCATTAATCGTCATAATTTATAATGTTATAAGTCGAAGCAAATTGTTATGTTTTTATCCACTCCGGTATACATCTTATCTAAACTATAACTTATTTACTATAATTTATTTAGATACTGTCCGTATTTCATGTGAAAAATAATACTTCCTCCGTTTTTTAAATATACATATTTTAGAAAAAAAATTTGTTTCTAAAAAATTTATTTTCTACATTTTTATATACATTTTTATTAACTAATTGCAAACTTTTAAAATTTTAATTGCACTAATTATTTTTATTGGCTTAAAATTATGGAAAGATAAACACAAAAAATTATATAAATTTAATATGTTTTATTAAAATGTGTATTTTTTTTTATTTTTTTTTTTTGACAGCAAGAAATTTACAGACTCATGTTGACTCTGTAAACCATATTGGTAACTCCGCATCCATGTGAACGACAAAGGACAGTTGCTTGCGTGCACTACGTGCTAAGCTATCCGCCCAAAGATTCGCCGTTCGAGGTACATGGACGATGTCTGAGTTGAGGAAGCTTCCTTTGAAGAGTTTGATATCTTCCAAATAGCTTTCAAATGCTAGCCATTCTTCTGGTTCCGAAACCATCTTCACCAATTGAGAACAATCCGTTGCAAACGTAACCTGAACCTGTCTTAAATTCCTCATACATTCCATTGTCCAAATCAAAGCCTCTATCTCCGAATGCAGGGGAGAGAGGCATGCCCTTACATTCCTTGCCCCCAGTAGACCCTCGAACCCCGGTAAAGTACTATACCAGCCTTGCCCTGACATTAATTCTTTATCCTTCCATGATCCATCAATAAAACACCATCGACCTGATGTCTCTAAAGGAGGAATGGTTTGTACCGCAAGCCCCCTCCTTGGTTCATTTCTCACTTGTGCGTCTGCCCAGAGTGATGATTCCACTTCAGCCAATTTAAGAGTATCCCGCGGATCAATATCCAAATTACTATAAACTTTGTTATTTCGGGCTTTCCATATATACCATAAAATCCATGCAAACTGATGGTCATCCATTTGCGGTTGTACTCTCCAAAAGAGCTGATAGGGAAGATATTATGCGGTGAAGGAATCTTGGATAGTGCCCACACTTGACGTGCAGGAGGACATTCAAAAAATACATGATTTATTGATTCTTCCGGATCTCCACAACGAGCACAACATATATCTCCTCTTATCCCTCGTGCCTTTAAATTTTTCATCACCGATATACATCCTGATACCATTTGCCACAAAAAATGCCTTATCTTTGGTGGACACCGCACTTTCCAGCAGAAAGCTTTAAGTATATCCACTGTGGGGCCATAAAAAACAGGAGGTTTTAACCTATCAGGGTAAACACGTTCAACCTGATAACCTGATTGGACCGAATATTTTCTATTATTAGTAAAATGCCATCCATCCTTATCCTCAATCTGATTCCTACTTAAAGGGATACTTTCAATAATTCTTGCATCCTTCGGATCCACTAGAGTCCTAATTGCATGTACATTCCATGAACGAGATTCCTGATTGATGAGGGAGTCCACTGTGAGTTCCGGATAAAAGTTGTGAAATTTTTTGTTTGCTGGTCTCGGGCGAGTGGCTGGGATCCAAGGATCATTCCATACAGAGATAGATGATCCTGTTCCCACCCTTTTAATTAGTCCTTTACAAACCAGAGATCTAGCAGAAGTAATACTCTTCCAGCCATATGACGGGGAGTAAGATCGGATCGGTTCCAGGGGTGAAGCATTCCTGTAATACCGTCCTTTGAAAACTCTTGAAAAAAAGTATTTGGTTTCTCAATTAGCCTCCATAGTTGCTTACCAAGCATTGCTGTATTAAAATCCATGAGATCCTTAAAGCCCAAACCACCATTATCTTTGGTTTCACACACTTTATCCCATGATTTCCAATGCATACCTCTTGCACTACCTCCTGGGCTCCACCAAAATTGTGCTACAGCACCTGTCAGCTTCTTAACTGTAGCTTTTGGTAACCTATACACAGACATCACATGGTTTGGTAAGGCCGTAATCACCGATTTAATAATCACCTCCTTTCCACCTTTTGTAAAAAAACGGAAGGTCCATCCATTAACCCTTTTATTCAACCGCTCTTGAACAAATCCAAACACTTGTACCTTAGAGCCACCCAGACTTTCCGGCAAGCCTAAATAAGATCCCATTCCCCCTAGATTTTGAATTCCCAAAATATCTCTCAACTCTTGCCGAGTAGCTTCATCAATCTTGTGTCCAAATTGAATTGACGATTTCTGGAAATTAATCTGTTGCCCTGAAACAGTCTCATATTCCTTTAGAATCCTAAGAATAGTTTGACACTCTTCCTTGTTTGCCTTACAGAAAAACAAACTATCATCTGCAAATAGTAGATGAGAGATTGCAGGACAAGCCCTTGCCACTTTCATCCCGGTTAATAGTTTGACCCTTTCCGCCTTTTTAATATTTGAAATCAGAGCCTCCGTGCACATAATAAACAAAGCGAGTATATCGTAAGCTGAATTTATTGTGCAGATGTATAAATTCCTTGTGTTTTTGGTGAAGCTCTTTGCTTTGTGCATGTCAATAAAAGGGGCAGATGCATAGGCCCTAACTTCTTTATTGTTGGTCAAATCTACTTCGATGGTAGCAGCATCCTCATACCATTATCATTTGGCTGTAGCTTCTGAAGTTAATATAAAAGCAGAAAATAACTGAAATAGTAGTTTGATAGAATTCGATGTGTGTTTTTTCCAACTAACCATTTTTGTAAGTTTTTTTTTTTTTGTCACTAAATATCAATTGAAAATAAGCCCAAAAGGCAATGTCGGCCCACTAGGGAGATGAAATTACACAGAAACATTTCTAAGGGCCTGTTTAGCCAATAGATCTGCCTCTTCGTTGTTCTTACGGGGAATATGAAAAAAGGAGATAGAAACAAAATCAGAAGAGATTTCTTGAATATCTCTGACGATACCCACAATCTCTTTCATCTGATGTTTGTTGTTGATTGCTGCTATGAGCGTTGAATTGTCGGAGCAAACTTTGAGCTTTGGGAGCTCCAGTGTTGCCGCCATGCAAAGACCCGATCTCACCGCTAAAGCTTCCGCGATCAGTGGTGAGTTGACGAAGTCTTGTGTGGTAGATCCTCGATCTGGTGATGGGAGCGTGACCCCTTTGAATACCCAAGCCAGCCCCGCTCTTCGCTGTTCCTTGTTCCATGCTGCATCGGTTCTGCACTCAATTAGATTCTGTGCGGGAGTGCTCTGGTTCTGTCTCATTTGAGGTAACCCATGTTCCCTTGTCTGATGTGCTTGTTGAGCGTTCTTCCATTCTCGGGCTAAGCCTAAAGCTTTTGCTGCAACCTTGCTAGGCCCTAGACATTTTTCTTCAAAAATCAGTGAATTGCGATCCTTCCAAATTGACCAGCATACCCAAGGCATGATGTTTGTCGTAACTCCTCTCGGTGGAAGACATGTAGCCTTGCGGAATCGAGTTATGGCTGCTTTGAAAGTCTCTCCTACAGCTATGTGAACTGTATCTTTTAGGGGGACATTATCCCAAACTTTCCTAGCAAACTCACAGAGGAAGAAGGTATGCATCGGTGTTTCAGGTTCCTTACATCTTGGACAGCAAGCTTCTGATCCCATGCCTCTTGATTGCAGGTTTTCTCCCAGAGGGATCGCGCCTTGGATGATAGACCAGATAAACACTTTCAGCTTTGGTGAGTATTCCTCCGCCCATAGATCCTTTATCCAGTGAAAATCTTGTAGATTATTTGTGGTAGTGACTCTTTCTTCCTTCTGAACAGCTGCAGAATTATAACCTGAGCGTGTTGTGTAGACTCCTGTTGCAAGAGGCTGCCAAATGAAGGTGTCCTCCGCTCCCTTTGTGCTTGGCTGAAGCCCCTGGATTTGGATCGCATACTCCGGTAATAGCTCGTTAATCCTTTTCTTGTTCCATTTTAGGTCTGATGTTAGGATGTCTGATACCCTTAGATCCAAAGCTGCCTCAGGAACTGGACCTATAGGTTTTATCTGGTCGTTTAGTGAGATCCATGTATCCTTCCAGAGCTTTGTTGTCTGGCCATTCCCTATAGCTTTTCCTAGGTTAGCCTTTAGGAGGTCCCTACCGTGGAGAACGCTTCTCCACCCAAGAGAACAAACTGTTGGTGCTGCTACATCAAGGAAGTTCTGTTTGTAAGTAATTTGTTAAATTTTAATATACATTTTTAAAATATTTAAATTTATTGTCACCTGAAAGTAGTACTAAATTTTATTTTGTTTTTGTTTTTGTTAGTTTTGTTAGCAAACTCATGCTTTTCTAATTAATAAGATTTCATTTTTATTTAATTAATGTGATTATATTTTATTTTCAGTTTTTATTCTATACTTATTATAAAAAGGAAAAATATAATTATTCGGAACTATAATTAAAATTCAATACATAAATCATAGATTATTTTTCCTTCTTATACGTTTTGTTTTGAATCCATTAATACTTTTTGTCGTATACAAACCTATTGTTTTAGAAAAGTCAATTGATGTAAATTTAGTTTTCCAAGATTACAAAATTGTACTTTTAATATTCTCTAGTGGGAGGGAACATACTCCAAAATACATGTTTTAACCTAAATGCAAGAGAAACATTATTATGCAAATTGCAGTTTTCTATTATATATGAATAATACAACAAAGTAACTATAATAAAATATAGTATTAAATAATACTGATTTAAATTTTGTATGCTGGTTGAAAATAATGTATTATACTTATCCCCTATTACATAAGGTCGTGTATTATATTTTTAAAATTAGATTTATGGTGATTTTTTTAGTTTAAGGCAAGACTTCTATCCATAAATGAAGAAAAAGAAAGATTGAAGCCTCTCTCTCATAATCCTCGAACAAAGAATGAAGTTTCCATCCTAACATCAGCTTAAGCTTATGTCGAAACAATTCTTTTATACTAATTTACTCCACATTAGTTAGTCTTCTACATATATGTATGCGTACCATATTCTCTTGGCTCATCCACTCAACTGTCTGTGCAAAATGACACTATAATATACTGCAGAAAGTAAATCAAGAGAAAAACTAGATACGAATCCCCTATATATTAATTGATAATCTTTTAAGTAGTTATAACCTTAATTTTGTAAAAATTAAAAAAAAATCTTATCTTATGTGACAGTTGTGTAGGTCTTCTAAATGTTATTTAGAAGAATTTTAGAGCACCTAATATAAACTATAGCTTATAAATATAATGTTGGTCGCATATCCCCTAAAAATCATTACGTAACAGTTGCATATATATGTAATCCTGTTAGGATCGTATAAAACACAACAGTCACATATATATCGTATAAAATTAGCATATACATATTCCTTATATTTTACTACCAACAGAATATTTGAATCATTGTAAGTTTGTAACAAATGGGACAATAATCCCTAATCACTCAGTTAGGATTATTAGCTTATGTATCAGTTATTACTCAAGTTCAACTATCACAATATACAGACCAACAACAGAACCCGAACAGAGGGACCATCATATATTTAGCATACCTCACATACTTTCTGGTTCAATCAAAGTCACAATTTTGCAGATAGGTATACTATACATTTATAATCAGAACACCCCTTCTTATACTTTATCACGTCAACACAGTTTTTTTGATAGATTACAGTGTTTAATCTCTGCCACACAAAAAAAAAAGTTTGAACATTATAAACTTATATTTGAATGAGAGAATAGAGATGACAATGGCTGTTCTTACGAATTTAAACTTACAAAAAAGACTCAACAAGCACATGTTGTTGAGTACTGTGAACCTCTCTATTGTGCAACCATGTATGGACATAACTCACAATAAGTCTATTTAGAACCTTTTATGTTATTTGATATTATTAATTGATTTCTGTTTTGTTTACTATGTTTGAGAATAATATATCTAAAACGATTTATATAACTCACAAGATTTATGATCTATCAATGGTTGGAGACAGATAAACGTGGAGAATTTCTAAGGTCAATTTTGCATAAGCTTGAAGATTATATTAATTGTTGAATATATTGAATAGAGACAGCTAAGATGACATGAATTCAAACCCAAATTAAATTTGGTTTGGTTTACTCATGTTTGTGAATAATTTATCTAAATAGAAATATCATATATATAAGCTAATCTGAACTATTTTAATATCAAGTACCGGTTAAACTTTCACTAACCGTGTTTGATGATAAATATTACAAATTTATATCATATATATAATGTATGTGTTCGAAAAGCAAAACAACTTATTAGCAAAAAATAATTTTAATGTGAGTTTGTGTAGTTAGAATGATTTTGGAAACTTTCAAAGGCATAATAACTCAAATTATGTAAGGTACAAATATTTTTGGAAAGAAATAAATATAGTTAGTGATTTTATGTCAATTGTCAAATATACATTGTACTAAAATGTATGTGGGACTTTCTATATTTCTAAAATAAGGTAAATGTGACTTTCTATAATTATTAAATCGTGTCAATTATGAATTCCTATATAATATATTCTTTATAATGTAGAGTATAAATTTAAACTTCTGCACCACATAAATTTTTAAAATGTATGGTTCTGTAAATTACTGCAACGCAACAAGATTGGATTAGAAATTTTGGTGGCTTAAAATATTTCTTAAGAATTGTAGTTAATTTTTTTTAGAAGCTTAAAGTTATATAAAAATTTTCAATAATATTGTAGACCAAGGCTATGCACTGCAATATTACATTACAAATAAAAAATTACACAAATCATTCTCTTATAATTTGAAAAGATAATGAATTTAATGGTAATTACATTTCTTAAAAGTTAACGATGTTAACCTAAATAAGCCAAACTATATAGAGGATTTCTAGCACATTGACAAGATCATCATATTTCCAACTAGGCATCAACCAGAATGTAGTATAATATTGGCAAACATGCCTAATTATGTTTAAAAAATACGTGAGATTTGATAAATATAGTGCTGCCGTATTTTCAAAAAAATATTATATGAAAAACTAAAAATATACATGCTGCGCTATTAAATTCGATTTTTATTTATACAAAATTAAAATGACAAAATGTTATAAAAATAAATATAGTTTGAGTTTTTGGTATAAAAAATAATAAACCAAAACCGAAATTATATAATCCAATATCAAACCAAAGTAGATAATTTTAATATGGTCTATAATTTTATCAACCAAAATACCAAACCGAAACCAAACAGAATTCGAAATTGAACAGCGCTACTTTATATATATAAATTTTACATCCATTTCACTTCACGTAAACCGTGGATCTTAACCTAGATTTTGGTTTATTAATGCTATAAAAACAATCGAATATAAAATATTAATGTTAATACTATGTATTTAAAATATTTATAAAATAAATTTATCATGTTCAAAGAGCAGGTCTTATCCTAGTATATCCCCTATATATTATTTGAGAAGCATTACAACTTCTTTTTGTAGCCACATGTCATCACTAGGATAATTCTTAGAATCATTAGAGAAATATGTTGGTCCATCTAATTATATAATAAGTTTTTTATTAAACTAACAATAAATTCATTATTAATGTATTTCATTATTTCCTTAAATAAAATTACGGAATTGCCTAATGTGGTTAAAGTATATATATGACAATTAATGATTTTGAATAATAAAGATTTGATAAAAATTAGTGTATATTCTATCATATTTGTTTAATTTTAAACTATTAAATAAATTAAACAACCACAATAACCATATAATAAAAAATTTAGATTTTTCTATATATGTTGTATTTTGAATTTTGAAAAATGATTATAAATTACTAAAACTGTTAAAAGTTTCACATTGAAATGATTACAAAATTATATAAGTAAAAAGTATAATTTAATTAATTATTAATATTGATATATATATATATATATATATATATCGTTTTAAATTAAACTATAAACCATATAAAATACATAAATCTTTTAGTTTCAAAATTTACTTTGAACAATTTTTTGGTAAAAGTTTGAACGAACATTGACAACTTATTTTTTTAAAATTATAAATTATTAAAACTATTAATCTCACAATAAAAATTTTGTTGTTAGTAATTTAAATCTTTTGCTATAAAAGATACAAATGATCAAAAACACTATATGAGTAGAAATCATCATTTAATAGACATTAATATTAAAAATATACTAAAATATACTATGTATGTTAGTATCATTTAAATTTAATTACATATCCTATCAAATATTAAAAAAATTGGATTAATAAAATTGATTTATATGTTCACACCAATTTAATTATATATTTAATAGTTACTGACTTTTAATTATTCAATATATATTTATTATTTCATAATATGTAAAAATATTTAATACATAAAATAATTTTTATATATAATGTTCATCCCGCGCAAGGCGCGGGTGTTAACCTAGTCTTAAATAAAGCACAGAAAAACCTCATCTATTAAATAAACACATTCTTGGCTTCCGAATAATACATACAAAACTTTCTTTCTCTCAGTGTTTAAATAAAGCACACACAAACCTCATCTATTAAGACCAGCTTCCACTGCAGTAAACAAAACCCTAGTTTGTTTATAACATTTAAAGTTGAAGACCTTTTAGAGGGCCATATCAGCTTGTAAGGCAGCCAGTTCATCTTCATAAGCGGTCTGTTTCTTCTGAGTTGCAGGACGAGCTGGTTGCTTTCCTTCAGGAAGGTTTTGAACAGGTCGTATTACCGGCTCAATAAGTTCCTCTTCTAGCTCTGCGCTTTCAAGCTCTTCAAGTTCTGCTTCCAATTCATCCTGTAATTTTCCCATACAGACAATGCTGAGAAGATCTGATAAAAGTATGTGATCGTGGGAATAAAGGGAAAGTTAACCTCATCGAAATCAGATCCAAATGGAGCAGACAAAGCGTCCTGGATCTGTCGCATGTTATCGGTTTGCTCATTGATCTCATCCATGGTCTTGTCAACATCGTGAATGTTTCTGCAAAACACACATGTGTTTTAAAAAACATGCCCACACTTCAATCATAAACTAGGTATATAAGCACATACGTTGCTTTCTGCATAGCTTTCATCGCAGAGGCACCACTCCTCAAAGCATCTACAGTCTCTGTTGTTGCTTTAGAACCTTCTAACATAATCATCTATTTACCACAAAAGAAAAACACATTCAAAATATACCTTATAGTAGTAACAAATTTAATAAGTTAAAAAAAGAAGAAGGGTTACTTGATCATGAATACGGAGCTGGTAATTTCCAAGCTGTTCAACTTGTTGCTCATAGACCCTCTTCCTTTTCAAACATTGCATAGCCGCTGCAAGATTATAAACACATTCTTGAATCTTCTTTCTACACAGATAATATTCTCATAATAATAATCACAAGGAGATTTTAGGGTCTTTACCTCGTTTGTTCTTGGCACGGGTGAACTCCTTTGCTCTCTCAACCTCTTGAGCAGCTCTCTTTAGAAGCAAACTTTCCTTCTTCTCTAGCATGTCAAGAGTCTGAGGAAGAACATTGAGAAATCAAACCAAAACAAGAATTGAAAGAAATAAACAAACGACTATTGAATCTTCTTCCTCACACAAGAGAATCAAAAATAGAGAACCGACATATATACCTCATTAAGCTTCTCTAGTGTTTGGAGAGTATCAGTCTCCTTCTTCTTTGGTTTACGGAATAGCCGAGTAAACATTGCTTATGTTTTGATTAGTAATAACTCGAAAAACACACTTGAGAGAACTCTACAGAAAACCTTTTAATTAGATTACATGCCAACATGTCTAGGCAAAGATTATACTATAGAAAAAAGTAAGGGTTTGAGGTGTTTTAATCGATTCGTAAACACAAACCTGAGAGATTTCGATGCCAAGGTTGCCTGATTGAGAGAGATCAAATCGAGTGAAGAAGAAACGAAGTTTCAAGTTTTCTTTTTGCAAATTTATATTAAAATTCCAATGATTTGGTTTTCCTAATCCTTTATTACTTTGTAATACTACTAATGATTTTTTTCTCGGAAATTTCGTTGAAATTAAGTCTTTATTACAAACTCCTCAAAAAGGTTTTATTGGTTTTCATAATATTTTCTTGTAAAATACATATATATTTCTTTTTTTTTTATCGACTTGATAAGTATAACTCTTGTAGTTTCGTAACGACCAAAGAAAACCTTTTGTTTTTAGTTAATAATTAAAACTGTATTTTCATCATACATCTATCTATATAATTAAAATTAGATTTCTACATTATTCAGAAATTTTAAATTCATGGATTTGGACTCGCAAACAAGATAGTTTTTAGTATCAATTATAGTTGCCTAGCCCAATAAATAACCCATCTACATAAGCTTACTTTGTGCACACACAAAAAAGAAGCTTAGTTAGATTGGCCCAAACATGAATAACTTCTTATCGCAATGAATTTGTTACTATTTCTGAGGTAACTTCAATCTGCAATTTTACTGAAAAATGATCAATTCCAACATCAACAATTTATGTTGTGTTTTTATCTACCTGAATTTTGTTACCATGCCAATTTCATCCTAAACTAACATTTATTTCAAATAAACTATATAAACTATCAAAATTCAAGATAAACTCAAAATTGATCAAAATAATGTTGGTCAACATGCTGAATCAAATGTTAATTTACAATGAAATCGACGGTAACTAGAGAAGTCGCTAATTTTCTCTGTTGGTCATGTTTGCTTTTTTTTCTTTTCTTCTAAAAAGTTGAACATGTGATCTTTCAAGAATTGGTTCTCTCCAGAACTCGACCGAGTTACCTAGGAAGTAGAAATACTAACAACATTAATGACCATGCAATATTGAAAATAATTCAATGTTTACGTTCTCCATGTTTATTTATTACTAGTGATATTTCGGTGCTACGCGCCGGGTTCGTATGTTTTATTCTCTAATAAATTTAAAATTGTTTTTTGATTGATAGTGGTTAGTGACAGTAGTGTAAATAGTTTTCACTGATTGATTCATTAAATATAGAATATATAGTTGATAGTTGCACCAATGTAAATATAGTTAAATTTTGAAATATAAAGCAAAGTTGATGTTCCAAAAAGAAAACATGTAAATGCATGTTTTGTTTCGTGATCATCTTGTAAGAATAAATATATTAAATTTGTTCATCTTTTTTAAGTAGTAACAATTTTCGCATGCTTTGTCAATGTCATAGATGTGACAATCTGTGATGGGCTTCATTGTAGATGCATTGGTTAAATATTTTGGCCTTCGATTATGAATCCAATAAATGAACTCTTAATCATGATCCAACATTGATTTGATCCTAATTGAATATTTTTTCAGGATATCTTATTCAGGTGTTCTATCATATATAAAGATAAAGACCATTACAAAAATTAATATTAAGAAAAAGTTATTTTACAACATTTCAAAAAAAAAAATCTAATGGTAGGACCAAAAAAGCTGTTGCATATAAGCTAAGATATTAGAATAATAAAAACGAATTCCAAATGAAATAAACAAACTTAATCATTTGCTTATATAAGTAGCAATATATATTAGCATCTCTTGTTAATCTTGTTGGGGTCGCAAACTATTGTAGCTTTTGTATCTTTAAGAACAGTGGAACAACTAACTGAATTTTTGATTCACCCATAATCAATATGTTTTCTATAAAACCTTCCAACAAATATTTCTTACATCTTATCTGTTAGAATGTGATTTGAAAATAATAGTTACACCTAGAGTATTTCTATTTTTGTTTGTATGGACTGTCTTAGTTTTTGAGATTATGATAATTTAATTGATCACGTTTGTCTTAATAGTTTTTGATGAATAGGTTTACTATTTCAAACTTATCATCTTCACAGTATTTGTCATTCGGAGGTCATTGATTTGTTTAAGGCTTAAATGCCTTAGCCATTTCATTTGAAATAAAAGGAAGACGTTTAGTAAATAACTTTAGTTAATAGTCAAAACTTCAACCATTACATTGGGTTTAATATAAAATAGATTAAGTTGCTAGAAAATTTTGCGATAAGAAAATCAAAGGACATGTTCCGTAAAAACCTTGTGTTAATAGTCAAAAATCAAAACATCCACCATTGCATTGGGTTTATTAAAAATCCGACTGATAAGAAAATAAATGGAGACATAACAACAGAACAAAATCTAGTGGGGATTTGTGTTTTTTTGGACGTGGAGCTATGCTAAACATGGCTTCTTCTTTCCATTATCATTTGGACCATCAACCGGTTTAGTTAGTGCAAGACGACCGCCTCCTGGTACCACAGATGAGGATGGTTGATGGTTGGCATTTGTACTCTCCTGAATTCTCCTGACACACCATCTGGTAGCTCAACATCAGTTTTATTGTCACCATCAGACTTTGGATGCTACTGGATTCTCTCCAGGCATAACATCATCAGCACTATGGTCACCACCCTGTTCAGAATGCAGTAATGATCATGAATATATTATTTAGGGAAAAAAAGATATATTAAGACAGTATAACGTACCAACATCAATAACAAATTCTGGGAGAGGTGCATCATGGCGTTCAGAAAGGATTGATACATGAAATGGTAAAGGTTTGGTGTTTAAGAGTGAAGTTGAACTCACCTAACTTGAGCTGGAAGACGAAGGTCTTGCCAAAAATATCAGCAATAAACTGTGGGAGTTCGTTGTTCACATGAGCATTGACACATGCACCCTCAAACCCGAGACACCTTAAATTTAGAAAACTAAACACATAAGTAGAATACAATAATTGGATGGCATAGCTATTAGATCATCACCTGAGAACACCCACAACACTGGTATTATCACATACAATGCATGTGAAAGAAACATATCTCCCTAGAGCTTTTGTTCACATTTAGAACAACATGGCGTAAAAGAACATCTATGACCTAAATACTAATTTTATTAAATATATTATCTATTATTCCTTTTACGATGTTAGCACTACTCTCATCATGGTAGTTTTGTGTTGTGTTTACAATGATTATATAGAGTTGTACGAAGGCGGCCAAATGAAAACATACCTCGAAAAACTGTGATCGTGGTAGCTAAGAGTATGAGTTGGTTGTAATTTCGAAACAGAAAGCTCTCCTCGGGATGGGGTGGATTGATTTTAATAACTCAACGAACATTGTTTGATCTGTGAACCTAATAGAAACAGGGGTGTCACCAAATCAAAATTTGGGTTGCTTCTTGTAGCACCAAACACACTTAGCTCATACAACCCTCCTTTCAAGATATGTTGAGCCGGTGAAGATTGATTGATGTCTGGATTAGCGAAGACAGATGAGGAGAAGTGAAACAAGATAATATCAAATTGAAAAGTTGATAAATGAAAGCAGAGAAACTGATAATCAACATACCTTCCAATCAATGAGCACCATATCAACGCCTATCAGCTCACCGACTTTCTTAACATTACTGGCCTCCCAGAGACGGAGCATTATTTTCAAGACAATCTCTGTACAACAGCCTCAACTCTGTAAAAAAAGTTTGGATCAGACAATTTGTTAGAGAAATAACGTAAGCGATGAATTGGTTAGAAATTAGGGATTTGCATCAACCTCTCAGAGGGTCTATATATACATGGAATGGGGTTGCAAAAGGTTTAATCTAAAATACATTGAAGAGAAAGTAGTGGGATTCCTTGTTGATTGAAATTAATACGGACCGTTACGTCGTGGAAGATGGTGAAGAGAAAAGGGTAGGATTACAGAAACACAGCTCCGACGGAAAGCTCTAGGTCAGAGGAAAAACAATAAAAAATTTGTCTTAAAGCCCAATAAAATATCAGAAGTCCAAATCATTCATTTTGTAAACTAAACAGTGGAGGAAAAGTGATTAAAAAGTGACGCGTGTCCAAAAACGTCAATCCTTTCCTACTAACGTACGTGGTGGCCTGTGGAGAAAGACATGACAACTTTATTAATATAGATATCGATCATGTAGCATATATCAGGAGGTTAGATGTTTAATAAAAATATATAATTACTTTGTCAAACACAAGTTTCCTAATTGTCTATCGACCATAGTACATAAATTTAGCCTAAACAAGTTTAGCTTAACTTTTCTCAAGAAGTAGAGTATATGCCCAAATTGCATGCGACTGATCATACACTCTTGCAAACAAGACAGCCCGACAGGAAAAAAGAACTCGGTAACCCGTACACCATGACCATACTTGCATATATAAGAAAAAACAATTTTTTTTTTGTAAGCTGGCTTTCTTAATTAAATTGCAAAAGGAAAAAAAAAACATACAAGCCCTAGGCTTAAGTGTCTTATGGGATAAATCCCAAAGTTAAACCCATTAATAAAAACACATATTAGTAGAACTGAAGCCCAATAAATTTGTCAAAGCCCAAGGAATAGAAGATGAAGTTGAAACGGTGAGTAGCAAGAGGAGAGGATCGAGACGTGTTCCTTACTCCGAATGAGATCAAGTTCGGAGAAACCAGAGTTGGGTCATCACCGACGATGCCCTAGAGTGGCGGAAGCTTTGAAGCTGATTTCGAATCTGCTTATCTATGGGGGAGACTATAACCTCTGGCGACTTGAAGTTGCGATTATGGAGTCTTGAATTTTGTTCCGACCAGAGCCAGTAGATAGAGGCCTGCGTTGCTAGTTGCGTGAGTTGCATAGAGTCCCGATTCGATCGCAAGGATTGGAGCTGGAGAACAATGGCATCCCAGGATGTGAGATGCTGAAGATCACACCGATTTGCTATCTGCCTCCAAACGATCGCACTGTAACTACACTCAAAGAAAAGGTGATTTCTACTCTCATGATCAGTATTACAGAGCAAGCAAAGTGGATCAACGTTTAGACCC
The DNA here is from genome assembly GCF_000309985.2 of Brassica rapa. Taxonomy (NCBI): domain Eukaryota; kingdom Viridiplantae; phylum Streptophyta; class Magnoliopsida; order Brassicales; family Brassicaceae; genus Brassica; species Brassica rapa. Next base: position 677,156 of record NC_024801.2, on the reverse strand, counting down.
CAACTATTTAATCTGTCTCTTGTAGGACATCGGTCCAAGAGGACCACCAAGTGAGGAAACTATGTCGGGGAATCCCATAAGAGAACCAGACGATCTTGGCCCAAGGGACAAGCTGCTGATGACCTTTTAGGTAGGAGTATATTTCTCCAGTGTTGTATCTGTGTCTCAGCATGCCATCTATCTCCCATTCATAGTAGTCCTCTTCCTCTGATAAGACCACCGTAGTCAAGTGTACCTGAAGCGCTAGTTGATTTTCACTTCTTGCAGGCCGAAGACACCATTGCCCAGCATTACAGAGAGATGCAACCGTTGCTAAGCGCGGGATACCAAGGCGAGAGCTGCTGGCATTTAAGAAGGAGTAGAGACTTCCCAAAGGCATCCAGTTATCAAACCAAAACCGTGTGGTTTCACCATTCCCAATCCGGCGTTTAAGCAGCGGATAGATAAGCTCACGGGCCTTGATCATCTTGTTAACCAACCAAGAGTGAGTGGAGCTTTTATTTACCGTCCAGTAGTTAGATATATCTCCTCTTAAGATGACCTCTTTGAACCAGCAGACCCAGACAGAGTTCGGACGAAAGAAGAGCATCCAGATTAGCTTCAGTATACACGCGAGATTCCAGCTATGAAGGTCTTTTACCCCGAGCCCTCCCTGTTCTTTGGTAAGCGTCACTGTCTCCCAACTTACTCTAGCTGTATGGTGGCCTTCAATACTACCGTTCCACAAAAATTGACTACAGAGGGAGTTGATTCTGTTTATGCACGCTTTTGGCAGGATGAAACTGGAGCACCAGAAAGTAGAGACTCCAGAGATCACGGTCTTTATCAGTAGCAGACGCCCTGCAAACGATAGAGCTTTAGCGGACCAAGAGGAGAGGCGTTGCTTGATCTGCTGTAGTAGAGGCTCACAGTTCTGCAGGTTAAGTTTCTTTGTACACAATGGAACCCCGAGATAACGCATAGGTAAGCTCCCACATGGCATTCCCGTAGAGGCTTGTATGACCGCAATTTCTTGCTCCGTGATTCCTGATGCGAAGAAACTAGATTTTTGTAGACTCACCGCGAGTCCTGGCCGCTTTTCAAACTCGTGCAGGATCCGAAGAACTCTCTGTACTGACTCCAAAGACCCATCAATGAAGATCAGAAGGTCGTCCGCAAAGGAGAGATGAGTCAACTTCGTCTTGTGACACTGGTGATGATACGGTATATTTCCAGACCTTGCTTCTTTATCCAACATGAGGGACAAGTAATTCATAGCTATGACAAAAAGGTAAGGAGAGAAAGGATCTCCTTGCCTAAGTCCTCTGTTTCCCTTGAAGAAGCCACTCACCGTACCATTGTAACCCACCATGAATGTTGGCGTGCAGATGCAAGATTTCAACAGCCGGATAAAAGGAGCAGGGAGATGTAGACTGTCCAGAGCAGCAAAGAGGAAATCCCATGAGAGCGTATCAAATGCTTTAGCTATGTCAACCTTGATGGTAATCTTCTTGCTTCCTCTGTTCTTATGATAGCCATTTACAAGTTCACTAGCAAGCACTGTATTTTCCACCAGTAGTCTTCCCTCCACAAAAGCTGTTTGGTTTGGCAAGATCAGCTGATGTAGAATAGGCTTTAGACGTCTTACTAGCAGCCGTGAAATAACTTTGTAGAGTGTGTTCAAGCATGCGATAGGCCTGTAGTCTGTAATCTTTGATGCTCCCGTAAATTTGGGTACCAGAGAAAGAATGGTTGAGTTTGTTGTTTTTGGCAGGAACCCTGAGTTGAAGAACTCCTGTATCGAGTTGATACATTCAATACCGAGCAGTGACCAGGAGGCTTTAAAAAAATCAGAAGTTAGTCCATCAGGCCCCGATGCTTTGTTTGGGTTAAGGGAGAACATAAGCTTAGTGATTTCATCTGCAGTAGGCATCAGGAGAATGGAGGACATCTGTTGTTGGCTACAACTGAAGGCCGTGAGACTACAGAACCAGTCAGAAGAAGAGAGCCAAAGCTCTGGAAGCCGATCAGGACCGAGAACAGATTGGAAGTGAGAAATCGCATGTGCACTCATCTCCAACGGATCAGTAATGGTAGCACCAGTCAAGAGGAGGAACGAACGGATTGCATTGAAGCTCGCTCTTACTTGACAAACACGGTGAAAATAGGTAGTGTTCAAATCCCCCTCTCTCAGCCAGTTTATCCTAGACTTCTGCAAGAAGAAACATTCCTCAATTTGTCTAAGAAATTTCCATTTCAGGTTCAGCTCGTGTTCTTCTGCAAAAGTAAGGGGAGTAGGGTCTGTCAGTGCTTGTACCTGCACAATTTGTAACAAACGGTAAGATTCAGTAACTCTTTCTTGAATTTTTGAGAAATTTTCTTTATTAAGAATTTTGAGACTCCTTTTTATGGCTTTCAACTTCCAACACAGCGACGCTAGGTTGGTAGACACACTTCCGGCGAGCAACCAAGCATCTGTAACAACCTCAAGAAAGCTCGGGTGTTTGGTAAGGTAGTTTAGGAAACGGAAGGGTTGGGTACCAGCTTTAGGGAGATGGAATGCGAGATCGATAAGGCAAGGCGAATGGTCGGAAGGGGCTGGGGGGAGGAAAGTGGCAGTGGCGTTGGGAAACCTGGTGAGGCAATCACTATTGATCAAGCATCTATCTAGTTTCTTTGCAACCGGAGCAGCATCACATTTGTTAGTCCATGTATGAACAGGTCCATAATACCGAAGATCGAAGACACCCATTTGGAGAAGGCAGTCTCGAAATTGAAACATTTGTGGAGAATGTCTACTGTGGGAGAAGGCCGAGTGTTCATGGTGGTAGAGAATCTGATCAAAATCACCTCCTATCATCCACGGCCTTGAGTCAAGTGCAAGCGCACAGTGCTGGTCCAATAGCTCTACCCACATGTCATTTCTTTCTTCGCTAAGATTGGACGCATAGATGGCAGTGTAGATGATAGGAGCACAATTAGGCAGCTCTAGTTCGCAAGTGATCATTTGCCTTGATTGAGAGATCACTTTGACTTTAGCTGGATCCTTCCAAATAACCACAATTCTCCCATCTTCATCTGATTGGTGATTAGATAGATAATGCCAGTCTTTACAAAGGGTTGACATCAAGCGGGGCAGAGATAGTTCCTTAATATGTGTTTCCAAAAGGACATCAAAAATGGGTCTATGACTATAAAGCCAATCCGAGAAAATCTGATATTTAGCCGGGTCATTTAGACCACGGAGGTTCCAAAAAAAGAGTTTTGCACTCATTAGGAAGAAAAAGGGGGGTCTCTAGTAGACTGGAGAGGGTCGCCGAGATTAAGTAGTGGCAAAAAAAGGTTTTTTGTGGAGGGGGGGGGGGCAAGGAAGGGGGAGTAGGGGGAGTTTTTTAGATATTGGATAGTACTGACTTCAGGGAAGGGGACAGAGGGAGGGTGTTTAGAGGATTGGTAGGAAATTTTTGGTAGAGCTGGCGGGGAGAGGGTAGGGGAGGAGCGTGTTCTTTTTAGTGAGGGTTTAGTTGGCTTGTCAGAAGGACTTTCAGCAGTGGCGTGGAGGGGGTTATTGGCTAAAGAAGGGGCAAAGGAAGGAGTTTTAAAAGCAGAGGGGCTAGTGGGAAGTGGTTTGATGAGATGGAGGGGCAGGGATATGGAAGTTTTTGGTTGAGAGTTGGAAGTGAAAGTGTTAATGGGAGGGGAAGGAGACTGTTGGTTGGAGAGGGCATAGCTACTTGAAGCATGGTTTGATAGCAGGGGAGGGCTTAAATTAGGCTGGATTGTCTTTAGGTTATTGGAATTAGGTTCAGCAAGGGAACAGTGTAGGTTTGGGTGTGGAGTTTGAGAACCAGTAGTTGGGGAAGATGATGAAAGTGGATTAGAGTTTCATGTAGCAGGAACAGTAAGTAGGGAATCAATCTCAGCAAGAGAACCAAACTGAGTAGTGGTACCAGAAATGGCTGCAGATGGGGGTGAGCCAAGAGCTGGAGACATAACAATATCAATGGGGGAGTTGGATAGATGGGATCTGCGAATTTCCGAATGGGAGGGAGGTGGAGTTGAGGTTAGGGGCGGAAAAAGGTGCAGGGAGAGAGAGGAAGTTTGGTCTGGAGGGTCAGGAGGGAAGGGGGGAGAGAGAAGAGCATCTCCGGAGGTTGAAGACGATGGTTGCACGGCGGAAGCACGGCCAGGAAGCACTCAGCGAAACTGCATTGGGAAGCGTGTCAGAGAGAGACTGACTCTTTATTCTTTCGTCTTTAGTTAAAGTTATAAGAAAAAACAATTGGAAACTTTATACATTTAAAAGTTTCTTTCTCAAAAAAAAAACTCTATACATTTACACACATGTTAGTTGAAATGCACACATGTTTATTTACTGGATATTATACTTTTTTTTTTTTTGAACACACTGGATATTATACTTATCCTATTCTTTTGCTTATCTTATTAGCTGATATACTAGTTTATTATAAGCTACTCAGTTACGCACCTCCTACCTCCTATTATAACGATTGCCATAACTTAATAAAGAATAATCAGTATGTTGAGTAGCATGAAAATACTCAGCTTTGTATTGATTTAGTCTTGGGCCGGCCTTTCTTATCAGACGTGAAAAGAGAAGAAATAAAGCAAATTTGTGATCCTTAAAAGAAAAGAAAGGTTGTAACAGGGAAAGGGCAACTTCTAGCGGTCGATGTCAGAAGAGGCATCTTTATGCCATCACCGTTGTTTCTTAACTGGTTCTGGACCACTTTTATTAGTTTTATTTCCAAGCGACATATAATGCGTAAGCACAAATATTAATTAATAATGTTAATATAAAAATGGTTAACACTCCAATTCTTTTGAGCTGTGAAAGTTCATTCCGTTCACGTCTTGAATCCATGTTTCAAACGATTTGAAAGATTGCTAACGTTTGATTTTATCAGTAAGATTAGATGTAGAAATTATATCCCTATTTTCTTTTCTTTTGTTAACTAAATTAAAACACTTGTCTTTTGAAAACGAAGCTGACATTTTCAAAACAAAAGTAATAAAAACTACATTTGCAAAAATATATGGTCTTCTTCATACAAAAATTTATATACATATGTTTTAGATTCAACCACACGTTTTAATACTCTGAGTTTCAGTTTACTTTTTTTGTTAAAGGGTTTTCTGAGTTTCAGTTTACATAATTGTATTTCCATCATGTTTTTTTTGTTAGATTTGGTAGGTGTCCCTATTTTTTTTTTCTCTTTGATAACATAGCTGGCTTACAAAGTATAATATTTCTGGTTATATTTTTTGCTTTCTGTAATAATAATGCAAAGTTCAAAAAAGTTGTTTATTTTTGTGTCATCCACTATGCTGTTTTTTCTTCTTAGAATTTAGTGTTTTTTTTCAGAGGATTAGACTAATACATTACACATATAAGTCATCTGTTTGGCTGGGTAGAAGTCTTCTTCGAGATGTGTTGTCCATGTATTGCGGTCTAGTTAGCCACTTAAAAAACCAATTCCAGCATTTTATGTTCTTTTTAGCAACTATCCAGCGATTTGTGTTTCAAAATAGTTCTGTTTAATTAATTGGTTATTTGAAAAAACTATTTCATTTTTTTTGTTCCATTCGATATTGATGGAATGTCTACTACGACCACCAGTGGTTTGGACAAGGATTTTGCATAGATATAGTATAAAAAAGCGACTTAAAGAAAGTAGAAATTCAAAGAGGGTGTACTGTTGGTTAACACTTTATACTAACACAAACTACACAGTATCTAAAAGGGGACTCAGTGGATGAGGGACAAAACTGAGGACCAAACTATTTGCTTTCTCTTACTTATGTGAAGTTCAGAGTGACTTTGATTATAAGGAGAAGATGCACCCTAACTTAAAAGGGACACAGATATAGATCAGTTTGATCTTCTTTTATCTAAAACCATTGAAGTTCTAGACCTCCGATCTATAATCTCTCTAGGTACCAGAAATCAATTTTTGGAAATTAATTTTTTTTCTTAAACTACATTTTGTACAAAAGAGATTTGATTCCCGAACACACCAAAAAACTCATTCATATTTTAATTTTGACAAATTTATTTTGGACTTTTTTTTAATTTATAGATATTATCTCTGTAAACATAAATTATGCTCAATCTATTTCAAAATGTATTATTTTTATATCCTAAGAATTATATCTATTTACTCAATAGTTATTGTGATAATTGAATGCATTTATTAGATTATAACATTTATACAATCCAAATTTAAGGTTATATATATATATTGACCAATGAGAAAGAAGGTAGAGGATTCACAAAATAATGATTTATAGCCTTTAGATTAAAAACAATCAAATGTCAAAAGTTTTTATTTATTTAATAGTTGTTTTAGATATTATATTTAGGAGGGAAATGAAAAAATGAAGGCATTTAGTGGAGCCAAAAATACTTATGAGAGAATGAATGGAGGCAAAATAATTAATGAAAAAAAGGTTTTTACAATAAACAAACTTATACATTTTTAATAGTCTAATATAAATTTCTAACCAATTAGAAATTACCAACCAATTTTTAATATTTTTAACAACTCTTTACCTATATACTCTTTATCCTAAACCACAATCCTTAAAATCTATACCATATACCATAATTCATAACTAAAATAGTAACCCAATATTTCATTTTAACATCACAAATTTATACACTTTTCTTAATCTTATGTAAATTTCTAGCAAATTATAATTTATTATATTTTTAACAACTTTTTAACTATAAAATCTTTAACCCTTAATCATAAACCACAATCCCTAATAAACCCTATACTATATCTGTAACTCAAGTATATATCAACCAAACACAAACATAAAAATTGAAGTGTTTTAAACATATAACGCAAATTCACACTATCTTAATTCAAGCATTATTAGTTTCAAACATATATCATAAATTCAAATATCATACATATGGCACATACATATCAATTAGATACATAAATATTTATAGCCATGCGTTGATAACTATAAAAGTTTTGGTGACAATTTACTCCTCGCTAATTAGTAGCTATTTAGCTAGAGAATTCCTATCGATCATATTTGTAGCTAGATTGTTATAGATCGCTACAAATTAGCTACAACCTTAACATTTTTTTTTTGTTTTGTCACTTTCCGTTGCAATTTTCATCACTAATTGTTATGGCTACGGAAATATTGTCGCTAGTCCTTTGCTATTTTCTATTATTCTTGTAGTGGGGTCGTATTGAACGCGCTCATTAATCATTGCTCTGCACTCCTCACACAATAGATCTTTGATTGCAACCCCCCCCCCCCCCCCCCCCGTGAAATTCATCATTCTGCTCTTCTCAATCTTGAGCTTCCTAATCAGTGGGAGCTGTAGACCCGACGGTTCTTCACAACTGTGTTGGAGATCTCTTGGCAAACAATGAAGCCTTCTTTTGCTTCTGCATTCATGAAGCCATTGTTGGAAATGCTTTTCATCCGGATCCAGCTCGTTAAGGCAGGTGCTTTTCCATAGACTGGAGAAGCTGGTGAAGTGGAAATCTTTTAAGGGGAAGTCGGCAGGATTGGTTGTGATTAGAAACGTAATTGGTGCTGGTGGAGCTACGGTGAGCTCCGGTTGATTGAAAGGGCTTTGTAGATATAATACCACAGTTGCAAGAACCAGTGAATTTGATAGCTGCAATCACTTTCAAAGCGTTCGGTACACTCCAAAGAGATGCTCCTCTGGTTCAGATTTCACCTAACTACCTGATCCACCATTTTCTGCTCCTACAACTACGGCTACCGCTGATCCTACCGCTGCTTTTCCGAGAAACCTAAGCAGCTCAGTGTTGATTTGTCAAGGCTGCTAAACAAGTTACTTTCTTCCAACAGATTTAGTTAAGATGATGGGAAATACAAGTCATCTTCATTCTGCTGTTTTGAGTCCTTGACGTGGTACTTTGTTTCGTTGAAGTTTAATGCTTTAGTTGCAGTCCTTCGATTATCAGACAGGTTGAGAATCTCAATTGCAAAGGATTGCTGAAGTTCAGGTAATATAAGTCTCACTTATTGATAAATCATTGAATGTTCCCTTCTCTACTATTTTCCTTCAGGTGAAAAATTATGTTATTGGTGAAGAGCTTCAAAAACAATTAGAGTTTACAGGTAAACTTTTCATTGTTGCTAATATATACTCCAATGTATCTCATCAAGAGTCTTTCTTACAATTTTGCACCTTAACATAATTTTAAAAATTTATTAATCATTCCACATTTTGTCATTTTTATTAGTTAGATACCAAATATTTATAACTCAACTAATAACCCATAAATCATTTTAAATCAATAGTTTATTTTTGACTTAAAAAAATATATTCATCTATGTTATTGTTCTTTCACGTTTTATCAAAACTTTGTGAGGTTCATAGATGAGTTGCAACAAGTATTTATGTAAATGTTATGAGTTGCTTTGAACAGGAAATAGGGCCATAAGTATGTGTGTGAATGATTCAATAAGAAGAGTGGAGCTTTTTCATTTTCATCGTCCAAGATAAGGAAGGTACACTTTTACTTATACGTACACTCAACTTCATCCCTTAACTCTAAATTTTAAGTTTAGATTAATTAACCCTAAAGAAAATTTTTTTTTACCATCACTTTTTACCATTCACTAAAAGTGATGGTAAAATAGTTATGAAAAATAGTATTATAAATGTGCTATTTGTGGCAGTAATTTTTCATGTTTGATCTTGGTGGAACACATTATCATGAACGTATTGATTACATAATGATCATGAAAGAATGTCAGAAATAAAATCCAGTTTAATTTCTGGTTAAGACAATTGATTTTGGTTAACTCGTGTTCTTAGAAATGGGTTTACACGAACTGGTTTTGTTGATGCATTTAAAATTAATGACATAAATACATGAAATAGATTAAAAATCAAATGCTAAAAATGTATTAATTAAAATTTCGAATTGATGGTCCAAAAGATATATAAAAACTTGAAAAAACTATGATTTATGTATGGATAAGATTAAATAAAACGCATATTTACACAACAGATGATTTTTATTTTCTACAAACATTAGATCATAGTTTGTTAGTTATTAGGTTTTTCCGAATTATCGGTCACTCAACTTCCTCCATAAAATTCGGCCAAAGAAAAGACCAAAACCAAATCTCGGACAGGGTCACTTACGTAATTCACCTCAAAAATCCATTACAATCTTCTCATCAGCTCCGAAAATTAAAACACAAAACCGGCAAGAAAATTCCAAAAATCCTTATAAATTAATAAAAAAAAAAAAATCAAAAACTGTGATCTTTCTTTCCGTAGTTTACAGACAACACAAGCCTGCTTACGTGGTCTCCAATCTCAATACCATTCACACGCACCCCAACCCAATCCTATAATAGATCCAAAACCTTTGTCCTTTTTGTCTTAGAGATCGAATCTTATGGGTAAAGTGGCTGTTGGTGCGACGGTCGTGTGCGCTGCGGCGGTCTGCGCGGCGTCTGTGTACATCGTGCGGCGGCGGATGCAGAGCTCCGGGAAATGGGCGCGTGTGATAGAGATCCTGAGGGTTCTCGAGGAGGATTGCGCGACGCCTATCGCGAAACTGAGACAAGTGGCTGATGCGATGACGGTTGAGATGCACGCGGGTCTCGCTTCCGAAGGTGGAAGCAAGCTTAAGATGCTTATCAGCTACGTCGATAATCTTCCTTCTGGGTAATTAATTTAAAGATAAAATTTGCGATTTTTGTGGAGTTTTTTTTTTTATTTGTTTGGTCAGATTTAGATAATTATTTTGGATAAAGTTTCATGCTTTATGATGAATCCTTTGGATCAGGTCTCTGTGGTTTTTGATTGATTGCGATTGAAAGTTATCGACTTTAATGCATGAAACTGGTGTGATTCAGATGGAATCAAGATCCGTTGCTTTTTGAATCATATTCTCTTTGAACCTGACGTTTGTGTATAATCATGACACTCTAGCTTAAACTCATTAATCCTTGATTCTTAATATAGTTTTTAGATAAAATATTTTGTAAAACGTATCGATTAATGCTTGTCCTTGATTTTTGATGTCTCTCTGTTCCTTGATTTTTCTCCCTTTTCATGGATTTTAAAGAGTTTTCTTTTATATTTTTGGCTGTTTGTGCTTCTTTCTCAATTTACGAGAGATAGTCTCAGTCATCAACGTAGGGTGAATCTTCATGAGTATATGTTTTTAAGGTTCTGATGTAAATGAATCTAATCTTTACAGGGAAGAACATGGTTTCTTCTATGCGCTGGACCTAGGAGGAACGAACTTCCGTGTGATGCGTGTGCTTCTTGGTGGCAAAGAAGGCCGTGTTGTCAAACAAGAAGCCAAAGAAGTCTCTATTCCTCCTCATTTGATGACCAGCGGTTCAGATGTCAGTTCCCTTACCTGTTTACTCTTTGGTTGATCTCTGTCTTTGTGTGTTGATTATATTCTTTGGACCCAGGAACTGTTCAATTTTATCGCTGAGGCGCTTGCAAATTTCGTGGCTACAGAAGGAGAGGACTTTCATCTCCCAGAGGGTAGACAAAGGGAGCTAGGTTTCACTTTCTCGTTTCCGGTTAAGCAGACTTCTTTGTCTTCTGGCACTCTCATCAAGTGGACCAAAGGCTTCTCCATCGAAGATACAGTTGAGCTTGATTACCTTTTTCATTTTATTCCAATTTTATTACATAAGATAGTCCTCTTTCTGAACTCTGTTTCTGTCTGTTGATGGGGATGGTGTAGGTGGGACAAGATGTGGTTGGTGAGCTTGTTAAAGCTATGGAAAGAGTTGGGCTTGACATGAATGTCACAGCCCTTGTAAGTGTTCCTCTTCTCTTTTTTTTTTTTTTTTTTTCTTTCGCCCAACTTATGTCTTAATAATCTCTTTGTAAACTTATTGCAGGTTAATGATACCGTTGGAACACTTGCTGGTGGTAGATACTATAACCCTGATGTGGTTGCCGCTGTTATCTTAGGCACTGGCACAAACGCAGCTTATGTGGAACGTGCACATGCCATTCCCAAATGGCACGGCTTACTTCCCAAATCTGGAGAAATGGTTTGTGCTTTTTTATAACAACTTCCATTGAGCTTTGAACTACTTGAAGCTTAGTATGTACTGCAATGTAGGTGATCAACATGGAGTGGGGAAACTTCAGGTCATCACATCTTCCATTGACGGAGTACGACCACTTGCTGGATTTCGATAGTCTGAATCCTGGTGAACAGGTATGAAACACTCTGCTGGTTTTTTCAAGTTCTTCGGTTATAGCTCACTAAGATTCTTATTTGGCTTTTTTCACAGATTCTTGAGAAAATCATTTCGGGTATGTATTTGGGAGAGATCTTGCGTAGAGTACTTCTGAAAATGGCTGACGAGGCTGCTTTCTTTGGTGACTCTGTCCCACCTAAGCTGAGAATACCATTCATCATAAGGTTTGAAAACTTCTTTTACATAGTTTACTTGCTTCTAGGCCTGCGGGTTCGGTTTCTTCGGTTAGTTCGAATTTTGGTTAGTTGGGATCGGTCAAAATCTCACCAAAGTGAACCGAACAAAGTTTGGTTCAGTTTTTGGTTAGTTGGGTTTCAAAAAATTTCACCTAAGTTTTTTGTTTTGCGTTGAGTTTGGTAAATTTTCGGTTTAAATTGAATAAAATTCGATTTTTTTGTTAATTTTGGTTATTATGGTTAGTTGGGTTACTTCGGTTTAGATTTTGGTTAAGATTGTACTGTTTGGAAATATTTTTCTTTAATTGCTGAACTAACCGATTACCAAACCGAAAACCAATTTTCTTTAGTTGCGAACTGAACCGAACCAAACTAACAGAAAACTTTCGGGTTGTGGTTCAGGCAAGTTTGGTTCGGGTAATAACCCCAGCCCTACTTGCTTCAAATAAGAGCTATAATAATCAGTTTATGGTATATATGCAGGACACCAGACATGTCTGCTATGCACAGCGACACTTCTCCGGATTTGAAGGTTGTTGGAAGCAAGTTAAAGGACATATTGGAGGTTAGCATCTCCTCCTATATGCATAACGATTCACACTTAAGGTATATAATGAAGTCTCAATGAATGTTCTTTGGTGATCTCTCAGGTCCCTACCACTTCTCTGAAGATGAGAAAAGTTGTGGTCAGTCTGTGTGACATCATAGCTAGCCGCGGAGCTCGTCTATCAGCTGCAGGGATCTACGGAATCCTCAAGAAGCTAGGAAGAGACACACCGAAAGATGGAGAAACACAGAAATCTGTGATAGCCATGGACGGTGGACTCTTCGAGCACTACACTCAGTTCAGCGAGTGTATGGAGAGTTCATTGAAAGAGTTGCTTGGAGATGAAGCATCAGGGAGCGTGGAGGTGATTCATTCGAATGATGGATCTGGCGTAGGAGCTGCGCTACTTGCTGCTTCGCACTCTCAGTACCTCGATGACGTCTCTGAAACAAGTTAAGTTAAAGAAGGTTTGGACTTTGGACTTTCAATGGACTCTTTGTTTGCCTTTAGGGTTTAAACAAATAAAAGAGCAAAAAAAGGTAAGCCCTTCCTTTTGAGGAAAGTTTTTATTTTATTTTTGTTATCAAAGTACGAGAAGAACAGTAATAAACCCTGGTTGGTTTCGTGTCCAGGGTATGGCACAAATTTCAAGAATCAGCCAAAATGTTGTAGAACTATATATTTCTGAGTTCTATATATAAAAATGATCATTATTCATCAGTTGCTTTGAAAAGATCTGATCTTCTATTGAACAAAGAGCAGTATTGACAATCCGATGATCTTGTTTTCAACATTCATACATACTTTTGTAACAACACTCATGATTCTCATACAGTCAAAAATTCATTAATGTGACTAGGATTTGGATTTTGACCCGAACCAGCCTAACCAAACTGTAATTTTCTGGTTTCCGATTCAAATTTGGTTCAATTCGGTAGATTAGAAAATGATAATAAATCGGTTGTTAGTTACTTTTTTCATTTGAAGGAAAAGTTTATAGCTGAACTATGCTAACCAAACTAACCAAATTTTGAACCGATATAAAAAAAACTAACCGTAATTAAATTAAAAACACTAAAAATTAACTGATATTGAACAAAAACCAAAAACTTTGGTTAATTTTGGTATACATTCCATTAGAAGAGCTGATTAAATGTCGCAATAAACTGAACCAAATTTTGTTCAGCTCAATTTCGGCACAACTTTGTGTTAGTCTAACTAACTGAAAATTGAAAACCGAAGAAACCGAACCGAACTATTCAATCGTTCGAACCAAACCCGTAGCCTGCGACTGTGACTGTGAGTATGGCAGTCAGTGGTAGGAAATGTAATTTTAAAAGTGTTCGAGGAGTTTTTGGGCAAGGTGTAAGTTTTAGCAGAACGGTGCCGTTTCTCTGTTACGCAGCTGCGCTTCTCTTATCTTCTTCCCCCTTCCTCTGGTCTTTTTGCCTTAAACCCTAGCAATCTGAACGTAACAACACTGGTTCGTTCATTATCAAATGGGAGTTTCACCGTTGTTAACCGCTACTTTCTGAGAGCGAAAAGAGTTTGTCTTTCTCTCCTGTTTAACCCGGAAAAAAATGTATTGTAACTTGACAAGAACCCAAGGCTTTCCAATGGCGATTAGGGTTTCCTTACAACAAACCAAAGCTACTAAAAGCTGTTTCCACCTCAAAGGAAGCGCCTTTGCACATGTCTCGACTGGGTTTAGCCGAGGTAGTCTTTTAGTTAGCTCTCGCCTCAAATCTATAGAGATTGGAATGTTAGGGAAGCTTGAAAGCGTTAGAGACTATTCTAGCTTCGATTCACAGAGATTTGGCAAACGAAGTAGTGGTGGTAATAGAGGAAGATCTGGATTAGTTTCAAAAGCTTACCGAGAACAGAGAAGTGACGGAAACGGCCGTGGAGATTCCATTTGGGTGAAGCCAGTGGAAGAGAGGAGAGGTAATGGATCATCTTCATCTTGGGAGAAGAAACGAGATGGAAACGGTTCTGTTTCTTCTGATAGGAGAAGTAGATTTGGTGGTGAAACAAGAAAGCGTCGTGGTAGAAGAGATGATAGAGAAGGAGGAGAAAGCGAGAAAGCTACTGGAAACTCTATTTGGGTTGCTAATGACAAACCGGTTAAAGAGCAGGTGCCTAGAGCTAACCGTTCTTCTTGGGAGAAACAAGATGAAACAGTGAGTTATGCTCAAGAAGATGATGAAGGAGGTGAAACCGAGCAGATTGAAGAAGAGCCAAACGATGCTAGGTGGCCTGAGATCAGAAATAGGTTCAATAGGTATGATGTAAGAAGAGATGAAGGGCGCGGTGGCAACGCAGCGTATCAAAACTGGAACAGGCAAGAGAGCTGGGGAAGGAGGACGTGGCAAGAGGCGACCGAGTCAAGCGTGCCTAGGATGGTTGGTGAAGTGGTTTACGGAGTGAGTCCGGTCTTAGCTGCACTATCCGCCGGGAGACGAGAGCTGTACGCTCTGTACGTTCAAGAAGGTTTGGATTTGAGCAGTAACAACAAGAAGAAGAAAGACAAGAAAGGTTTTGAGAGAGTCTTGAAGCTCTCTGAGAAGCTTGGGTTAGATATTAAAGAAACTTCCAAGCATGATCTCAACATGGTTGCTGATAACAGGCCTCATCAAGGGTTGGTGCTGGATGCTTCACCGTTGGAGCTGGTGAAAGTGAAAGAGCTAGATAAGGTTTCTTCGGAGGAAGAAGAGAAGTACTCTCTTTGGGTGGCGTTAGATGAGGTCACTGATCCGCAGAACTTAGGTGCCATCATAAGGTCTGCTTACTTCTTCGGAGCCACTGGTGTTGTGGTATGCGCTAAAAACTCAGCTCCGTTGAGTGCGGTGGTGAGTAAAGCAAGCGCTGGATCGCTGGAAGTGATGGAGCTTAGATACTGCAAGAACATGATGCAGTTCCTGGAAGCTTCCGCTGAGAACGGTTGGCGTGTGGTTGGTGGTTCGGTTTCTCACAAGGCTGTTGCTTTGAACGAGGTTTCACCCGGTAGGCCGACGATTCTTGTGTTGGGGAACGAAGGAACTGGTTTAAGGCCGTTGGTGGAGAGATCATGCACTGATTTAGTTCGGATTAGTGGGAATATGGCTAGCGATGTTGCAGCTAGTACAGAGTCTGAAGATGGGGAAGTAGAAGGATTCAGATCTTTCTTAGCTGTGGAGAGTTTGAACGTGAGTGTTGCAGCTGGTTTGTTTCTTCATCACTTGATAGGAAACAAAGCAAGTGTTTGATTCCTTGGTGCTTAGTTCCTCTGAATAATTTCATTTTTGCACTAAACTTGGGCGTTGCTATGTACTTGATATTACTTTTCTACTCTCATTCTATGGTTATTTACTAAAGTTTAGTTGTTATTGATTGATTTTTCAGTTATTTCTGTTCTGGGTATCGTTACACTCGAAAAGCCAATTCTGATGTTGCATTTAGCAAAAGAGAGATATAGAACTAGCGTCATATAGTCTTCTTTTTTTTTTGCAACACCAGTCTACAGAAAAAACAATCTTCTTTGCACGTTACACGCGTTTGTTCTTTTCATTGAGTTTATAATCGTGTTACTATTTCGAATAAATATTGCTTTGCTTATTGTAAACGCAAAACCAAATTGTTCCTACCACTAGTGTTTGATGTTTGCTTTTACAACTAATTTGTTAGATCATGAAAATGCTTTATATTTGGAACTTTTCAACTATTATTTGTATAGTTTCTTCAAATAGAAACGCAACACATGTCGTTTGAAAAACTCAAGAGATAAAACTTGTTTCAACACCACAAAACAAGTGTTGGAGGCAGTGAAGACAGCACTGGAGGAGCTGAATGAGTACAACCCAAGTGGACGGTACTCAGTCCCAGCACTGTGGAATTTTAAAGAAAAAAGAAAAGCAACACTTAAAGAAGTGATCGAATACATGACGCTGCAGATCAAGAATCTCAAACGCAAAAGAAAGGAATAGGTAACTCAAATCTTTTGAATTCGTTAAGGTTTGCAAGCAAATAAAGAATCGTTAAGACTGACATGTATTTGCTTATGTCATAACTTGGCAACTAATTCTCTCTCGGTTAAAAACATAAAGTGGAGTCTCTAATAGCATTGCAATCAGTGAGCTTGTAAAGAATAATTAATGAAATCAAGTGGTCGTGTTCTTGTGTTGCAGGAAGCAGAGACGCTGGAGGAAGAATGAAGACGTGGTCTTTTTATTAGGCAAATTGATAATTTAAGAACCTATGTATGTTGTTTCCAACGATCAACAATGTTCTTACAGTTTCAGCGACTTTTGTGAGTGTTTTAGACTCCTAGCAGTTAAATTTATTTATCTCCTATAAATATTATAGCTAATTTATTAGTTAATTTTGAAAGCGTAGAGTATATAAACTGAAGAGGTAACTTTCTTATTGATAAAACTCTCTTAAGGTTTGCTATTACATCACTCTAGTATTTATAGGCCACATCATCACTTAGTAAATCGAATCTATTTGTCATTGGTATTGTATGAGCTGTAGACAGGCTTGCTTTCACTTTTACGGACTCTTTACCGTTGTGGTTGTGACTGAGCTTGTCTTCTTGTGTTGTGCAGGAGCTCATACGATTCTTATGAGCTGATGCTGAGTTGATGGGCTTCACTGATGAGCTGTTGTTGTCTTGAGGACTCTTGGGCCGCCAAACCAAGTTGGGCTTGGGCTGAGTTCTGATACCCTCCCTCAAACTTGGCGTGGGGGGGAGACACACTCTAACTTTGCCTCGGAAATGTCGAAACGATTGTTGAGGTAGACTCTTCGTGAAGATGTCTGCGATCTGGAACTTGTTAGAGATGTGATGAACCTCAAGCGTCTTTAGAGCCACTCTCTCACAAACATAGTGGTGATCACGTTGAAAATGTTTTGTCTTCGAATGGAAAGCTGGATTTGCTGTAAGCATAACTGCAGAGAGGTTATCACAGAGAAGAACCGGAGTAGACGGAAGCGGAATGCCAATTTCCTTGAGAATAAGACACAGCCAGGTAATCTCCGATGCAGTTTCTGATAGCGATCTATATTCTGCTTCCGTAGAACTCTTGGATATAGTAGACTGCTTCTTTGATGACCAAGAAATGATATTTGAGCCTAAGTATGTACTGAAACCGCCTGTAGATCTCATAGTTTCAGCACACCCACTCCAGTCGCTATCACTGTAGGCTGTGAGCTTGAAGTCTGTGTTCTTGTTAAAAGTCAGACCCATTGTTGTTGTCCCTTTAACATACCGTAGAATCCTCTTGAGATGGCTGTAGTCAGTAACAGTAGGCGCATGCATTCTTTGACAGACGAAATTCACGGCAAATTGTATGTCTGGTCTAGTTAGAGTAAGGTATTGTAGTTTACCCGCTAGACTTCTGAAGTAGGTCGGATTAGAAAATAGTTCTTCATGTTGACTGGAATCTCTGTTTCTGTTGATCTGCATTGGCAGAGGAGTAGGCATTGGGCAACAGTCTGACATAGAGGCTACTTCTAGTAAATCTTCCGCATACTTTTGCTGTGAAAGGAACAAACCATCTTCATGAAACTGAGCTTGAATCCCTAGAAAGTATTTGAGTTGTCCTAGGTCTTTCATTCTGAACGTCTTGTTTAACTCCAGTAGAAGATTTTGTAGCATATCTGAACTGTTTCCTGTTATCAACATGTCGTCTACGTAAAGTAGTAAAATGATGATGTTTTTACCCTTTGTGCAGACGAACATTGAAGGATCATGATAACTACAGATGAAGCCGAACTCGAGCAGGAAGGTGCTGAACTTATCAAACCACGCCCTTGGGGCTTGCTTGAGCCCGTAGATAGCCTTTTTGAGAAGACAGACATGATTCGGGTAATCCTTGTCCACAAATCCAGCAGGTTGCTTCATATATACTGTCTCATGTAAATCTCCATGCAGGAACGCGTTCTTGACATCAAACTGTCTGACATCCCATTGTAGAACCGTAGCTATATGGAGAACTGATCTGATAGTAGCTGTTCTGACCACTGGGCTGAAGGTATCAAGGTAATCAATTCCTTCCTCTTGCTCATTTCCTTTTGCCACTAGCCGTGATCTTCTCTTGTCTAGTGTACCATCTGCATTCAATTTTGTTGAGATGATGGGCTTCACTGATGAGCTGTTGTTGTCTTGAGGACTCTTGGGCCGCCAAACCAAGTTGGGCTTGGGCTGAGTTCTGATAAATTTTAGTGACTTACGCCGATTTAATGCTTAACATTTTAGAAAATCGTTTTGTTTTCTCCTCTAAAGTCAACAGCGACAAACAAAAACTAATTCTATACTATTAAAAATGAATCATTCCCAAAAATCTATTAAATGTGATTTTTTTACTCATATGATTTTTGATCATTTGTATTTTATTATAACAAAAATTTTAAACTATACATCATAAATTTTCATTGTGAAACTTTTAACAACTTTCGTAATTTAAAGTCGTTTTTAAAACTTTTAAATATAACATATACGAAAGAATCTAATTTTTTATTATATGGTTTTTTTTGTCAGCAATTTAAACAAACTTATACAAACTCTGTAAACCAAACTGGTAGTTCTGCATCCATATGAACAACAAAAGACGATTGTCTTCTAGAACTGCGTGCAAGACTGTCCGCTCTTATATTATGTGTATGTGGTACATTATATGGTTAATATGATTGTTTAATTTATTTTAATAATATAACATTAAAAATAATGAAAAATATGTAAATTGTTATCAACTCTTTATTATTAAAATCATAATAGTCAAGTACATATTTTATTCATTTTTGGTAATTACGTAGCTTTTATTTAAGGAAAGAAAAATAATAATTATTATAATTGTTAATTAATTTCATAATTAGTTTAATGAGAAGTAAATAATATTGTTTAATAGACCAACATATTTTTAAAAAAACTTTAAGAATCACTCTAGTGATGATACGTGTCATAACTAAAAGTTGTAATGCTTCTCTTTTAATATATAGGGGATTCGACAACTAAGCTTTTAATTATTAATCGACTAACTTCAACGGATCAGGTTTATAAATCATCTTTTTCAATGTATACTAAGTGGACTAAGGACTTATCCATATGTAAAATTCCAATATATTAAATACCATCATCTCTAAACCAGTCTCATGATGTATCTCATACCAAAACTATATTGTTCCAATCGGGCACTTGTGGCCTGGTAGTAAATGACTCACAGCTGTGAGTTTCGTTACCTAAGTTCGAGTCTCGACCACCATCAGTTAAAATGGGGTAAAAAAAGCTATAGTCATAAAAAACTATATTGTTACTTTTATCAAATTGTGACTCTTAAAATCAAAAAGCTGCGCATGGTGAATATCTATAGAAAATAATGAAATTAAATTTATATTTTAATTCCAAATATGCTGAATGAAAATTATTTTTAAGAAACCGTGGTATATAGATATTGTTTGGTATATATACCGAACAAACCAAATAAGCCGATTAAGAAAAATATATTAGTATGATTATATGTAAATTCTATAATATAATTAATAATATATACATAATTTATTTATTGATATAATTTTTTTTTATTATCAACTTATACAGACTCTGTAAACCAAACCGGTTGATCTGCATCCATGTGGATGATGAAAGACAGTTGAACCCTAGCATTACGGGCTGGACTATCCGCCATTGAATTTTGCGTTCTTGGAACATGGATGATTTCTGCTCGGAGGAAACTTTCTTTCAGGGACTTGATGTCTTCCAAATAATTTGTAAAAGCTGATCATTCTTTTGGTTTCAAAATCATCTTCACCTATTGAGAACAATCTGTAGCAATCGTAACATGGAATTGACGTAAATTTCTCATGCATTCCATTGCCCAGAGTAGTGCTTCCACTTCCGCATGAAGAGGAGAGATGATAGTCCGAACATTCCTCTCTCCCAACAGTCCATCAAATCCTTCCAGAGTAATGAGCCAACCTTGTCCGAGAAAGATAGCACCCTCTTTCCAAGAACCATCTGTGAAACACCGTCTTCCTGGAATTGGCGGCAAAGACGTAACCGCAACTTGTGGTAGTGTCCTCTGCTCATGCAATGTTTGTGCCTCAGCCCATAATGTTGATTATGTTTCTGCTAATTTAAGCATATTCATGGGATCAATGTCCATATTACTGAAAACTTTATTATTACGACATTTCCATATGTACCATAGAATCCAAGTAAACTGATGATCCTCCATATGTGGTAGAACTTTTATTATTGATATGATCTTCATACTTACAATTTTAATTTTAGTCATTTAATACTTTGTTTTAAGTAAAAAGTTATTTTTTAAAAATTTTATCAAATAAAACAAAACATAATTTTTATTTTTTATTGACATATATGTGTAATAATATTTATTTAATAATATTATGGATTACTAATTTTTTTATTCTATAGAAAATATTATTTTATCAACTTAATATGTTCACTAATTATTTTAAACAGTAATAATAAAATAATAAAAATAGTCTATTCAAAAACCTAAATATCTTCATGTTTTATTAAATTCAATATCTAATTATATAAAATAAAACTTATAAAATTATAAAAGTTAAATAATTTTTTTGAAAAAATATTATTAAAGAAAATTTTATAAAAGATAATATATATTTAGTATTTTGGTATAAAACCGAACAAACTGAAAACTGACGGTATATTAACTGAACTAAACCAAAGTAGATATAGTTTTAATATGGTAGTTATTTTTTTAAACCGAAATATCAAAAAACCAAAAAAAAACGAACCAAAGCCGAAATGAAATCTTGACTGAATACCCCTTAATACAAAAAAAAAAAATCTTATTTGCACGTTACACGCAGTGTGGTTTATTCCTATAATTGAGCTTATAATCGTTTTTTTTTTTTTTTTTTTTTGTCAGCAAACAAAACAGATTCATGTAGACTCTGCGAACCATTCCGGTAGCTCTGCATCCATATGGACGACAAACGACGGTTGCTTTCTTGCACTGCGTGCGAGACTGTCCGCCTTTGAGTTTTGTGTCCGTGGTATATGAATGATCTCTGAGCTGTTGAAACTCCTCTTTAAAACTTTTATGTCTTCCAAATAGCTTGCAAAGGCTGGCCACTCTTCTGGTTCCGACACCATCTTCACCAATTGAGCACTATCCGTTGCAAAAGTAACCCATGCTTGTCTAAGATTCCTCATACATTCCATTGCCCATATAAGGGCCTCTATCTCTGAGTGTAGTGGCGACTGACTTGCTCTCGTGTTCCTTGCTCCCATTAGTCCATCGTAGCCTTCCAGGGTACTATACCATCCTTGTCCTGAAAAACTATCCTCATTTTTCCAAGATCCGTCTGTAAAACACCATCTACCTGGTATACTCGTTATTATCGAAGATACATGAATTTGGGTGCGTTCCATGTCTTGAGTCTGAGAATTTTGTGCTTCCACCCAAAGTAACGATTCCGTTTCTGCCAGTTTGAGAGTATCTCTCGGGTCCATATCCAAATTGCTAAAAACTTTGTTGTTTCTACCTTTCCATATATACCAGAGAATCCAAACAAATGAATGATCCTCCATTTTAGGAGAAACTCTCCAAAATAAATAATCCATATTGGTAAACAAAGATTGAGTGGGAAAAATATTTGGATTCATCGGGATCCGTGAAAGTGCCCAGACCTGAACTGTCGGTGGACATTCAAAAAACACATGATTAGCTGATTCCTCGGGAGCACCACATCGGTCACAAACAGTATCTCCTTGCATTCCTCTTGACCTCAAATTTTTCTTAACCGCTATACATCCCGTCAATAGTTGCCATAAAAAATGTTTCAACTTGGGTGGGCAGCGTAACTTCCAACAAAACGCCTTCAAAGGTGTTATCGAAGGGCCAAACTGGGGTGGCATTATTTCTCTATCCGGATATACTCGTTCCACTTCATAGCCAGATTTAACTGTGTATTTACCATTGTTTGTAAAATGCCATCCATTCCGGTCTTCTAGATGAGATCTACTGATATGAATACTTTGAATAATTTTCACATCTTGTGGATCCACTAGAGCCCGAATAACCTGTAGGTTCCATGATCGTGATGTTCCATCGATGAGAGCATCCACTGTTAGGTCCGGGTAAAGATTGTGTTGATTTTTATTTGCTGGTCTCGGGCGAGTGGATGGAAGCCAAGGATCATTCCATACTGATATAGATGATCTTGTTCCCACCCTTTTGATTAGTCCTTTGCTAACCAGAGATCTAGCAGAGACAATACTACGCCAACCATAAGATGACGAGTATGATCTAATGGGTTCCAGGGGTGAAGCATTCCTGAAATATCTCCCTTTGAATACACGAGAAAATAAAGTATTCGGTTTGTCCATTAATCTCCAAAATTGTTTCCCAAGCATAGCTGTATTAAAATCTGTGAGATCTTTGAATCCCAAACCTCCATCGTCCTTAGAGCTACACAGTTTGTCCCATGATTTCCAATGCATACCTCTCTTGTTACCCCCTGGACTCCACCAGAATTGTGCTACAGCACTAACTAATTTCTTCATTACCGTTTTGGGAATTCGAAAGCATGACATCACATTGTTTGGTAAGGCTGTAACCACAGATTTTATAATCACTTCCTTACCCCCTCTGGTGAAAAACTTAAAAGTCCAACCATTTACTCTGCTATTTAGACGCTCCTGAACAAATCCAAAAACTTGCACCTTTGATCCTCCCAGATTTTCTGGGATGCCCAAATAAGACCCCATTCCTCCTAAATTATGTATACCTAAGATATCTCGAACTTCATGTCGTGTAGCTTCTGCAATCTTGTGTCCAAATTGAATCGAAGATTTTTCAAAATTTATTTGTTGTCCTGAAGCCCCTTCATATTCCTTGAGAATCCTAAGAATTGTCTGACATTCTTCCTTCTGAGCTTTGCAAAAGAAAAGGCTATCGTCTGCAAATAATAAATGGGAAATTGGGGGGCAGGCCCTAGCAACCTTTAGACCCGTTAGTTGCTTATTTCGTTCTGCCTTTTTAATATTTGCGACCAATGCTTCCGTACACATAATAAACAGATAAGGGGATAGAGGATCCCCCTGACGTAATCCCCTCTGTGGTATTATATGTCCTTTTGGTTGCCCATTCAATAAAACCTTATACTGAACCGAGGAAATGCATTCCATCAATAAATGGATCCAATGCTGGCCGAATCCCATCTTGGTTAGTAATTCTTGGATAAAGATCCATTCAACTCTGTCATAAGCTTTGCTCATATCCGTTTTTATTGCCAAAAATTTGTCCTGGCACGATTTATTAGTTCGCAAACCATGGAACATCTCCTGAGCTATAAGAATATTATCTGATATTAATCGTCCAGGCACAAAAGCCGATTGCGTCTCCGAGATCAGTGATGGAAGACAGACCTTTAATCTTTGACATAATACCTTAGATATAATCTTGTATCCTACATTACATAAGCTGATAGGTCTGAGTTCAGTCATCCTTGTGGGTCTCTCCTTCTTAGGAATCAGACAAATATTTGTAGTGTTTAACCTTGTGTCCAAATTTCCCGATGCCAAAAAACTATTGACCATTTCCAATAGATCCTTTTTTATTATATGCCATGAGTGTTGAAAAAAGAGAGCCGTCATTCCATCCGGCCCAGGAGCTTTCTCCGGATGCATCATGAATAAAGCCTGTCGAACTTCCTCCTCAGTTGCCAACCGAACAAGCCGTTGATTCATTTGTGGTGTAATTGAGGGTGTAATCTCATCTAAAAAACCATCAAAACCAGTAGGAGTTGTTGTCTGAAACAGATCTTCAAAATAATCCACTGCCACCTTTTCGACCCCCTGCTCCTCAATTATCCAGTTTCCATCAGAATCATATAGACCCACAATTCTATTACGAGCACGACGTTGTTTTGTTAGAGCATGATAGAATTTTGTATTGAGATCCCCAGAAGTGTGCCACATATTACGACTCTTCTGTTGCCAGTACTCTTCCTCATCCTTATAAGCTTCCTGTAACTTCCTTGAGACCTCTAGAATATCTTCTTGGGTTCTAGCATTATCCGTTTGGACTTCTTCAAGTGCTTTCTGGAGTTCTCCAATTTTCTCTTTCCCATAAGGTGGATTATTCTTCCGCCATGTAGAGATCTCATGACGGCAGTTTGTGATTTTTGAAACGAAATCCCCCGGATTCGCCTCTGAGGATTCACCCCACCCTCTTGCAATCGAGTCCAATAAGCCTTCTTGTCCAATCCATCTCTTATCAAATCGAAATTGTCCCCTCCGTCTTGTTATTTTATTGTCCAGAAAAGCTACCACCGGTCGATGATCGGACCCCACCATTCTCAAATATTCTGTGTAAGAGCATGGAAAAAGTGTATGCCAATCTTCGTTTGCTAAAGCTCGATCCAACCGGCACCGAACCATAACTTTTTTCTTTTTTCCTTGTTTCCTTCTTCCTTGCCAGGACATCTGATTTCCTCGGACCGGGAACTCCAAAAGTCCAGTATTCCTAATCATGTCATTAAACGGTACAAAAGATCCTGCACTTCGTATGGCCCCTCCATCTTTTTCATGATTCCCAGTTATCTCATTCAAATCTCCAATAATAAACCACGGCTCTGACCTTGCTAGGCCATACCTTGTTAACAGTTACGGGATCAGGTTTGGGCTTATAATCGTTAGTATTTCAAATAAATATTGGCGTTTGAAAAAGTCAAGAGATAAAACTTGTTTCGCTACAGAACAATTATTGACGTATAAGCTCATCCTTCATATTTGGCTATTTGCAATGAAGTTGGCGGATTTTCACCATATTACATGTCCCATAGTTAGTTTTAATCTGCCATTTTTTTGAAATTGGGAAATGATATGGAGACAAAACACCAAATGGATGTTTCAGACATTTGTGTCTTTTTTTTTTCTTTTTTTAAACTGAAGACATTTGTGTCTTTTCATTCATTCACATGGCCTTTCGTACTAATAATAGTTACGTTTAACTCTCGTGTGTGCGGGGGGCTTTATGTGCATGTGTAATCTCTATCTCTATTTGTTTTATGATGAGTTGGGTACCACTATATCCTTATAAAGCCTACTGGTCCATTTCAGCCTGATGATTTAGGTATATTTCTAATTTTCTAGCACAATCTTTTTTTGGTATGAAAAAATTAATATTATTAAAAAGGGGCCAATCGGTTTCGAACCTCTAGCATTATTTGAGGTGGTTAGAGTCTCAAATTAAGCCGTTTTCCGGTTAGCTATGGGACATGTGAATACTACAACTAGGTGTGCATCAGAACTGAAATGGAACAACTAGGGGGCTTTTGCTAAAAGTAATAGTCTATAGTCGCATGTTTCGCAAACAAGTTCACGACCAAGCCAGCTCTCAACCGCCTTACTAAACACAATTGTTGCCAATCAAATCCTTTTGTAAAATTAAGTCCCTAGAAAACTTCACGAGACTTTTTCAATTTAAAAACATTGTTATATTTCGTCACGTTAAATTTGTTATTCGTTGCTTATATAATCTATCTACTGAAGTCAAATTCTTGCGATACACTTTATTTCTTGCACACAAGCAACTCAAGTTACGTACAGAAATCAAACAATGGTTTCAGATTGGGGTGCGAGTGAATGTTTGACCGTGTTTGCCCAAAAAGAACAACTCAATTTGAATTTATTAGCTTTTTGAATATGAAACTAATACTTTCAAAATAGTTAAAAAAAACAGCAACAATATTCATTGAAAACAAAAATCGTTGTGCTGCCTTTGCAATATTGTACTATGTGCATATTTGTATAAACTATCCAGAGAAGATTTAGAACTTATCAATCCAATGATCTCATCTAACTAGAAAATTCGTCGACAAAAAAAAATCTACCTAGAAATTCAGTAATCTAATAATCCCATTTAGTTTTCCCACCAAAAATTGATTTGAAGTGAGGAACATTGCAAGCAAACAAAACAATATATTTATAGTCACATCAGAGAAGAAGATGCATAGAATATACCCACAAGAATATTAAATTCGCAAATGAGATCAATGATTATGTGTTAGGAGCAATAAAATCTAATATTTGAAAAGAAATAAATAAAAAACACATGTTTCTAAGCTGTCACCACTTGTGATAGCCTGTTCGAAAAGGAAGACATGGTCCCTCTCCTTCAGATTCGGCATAACATTCTGGCATCTTTGCCGCCAAATTTACTTCACACTATAATAACAATATTTCCTATTGAAATAAAAAAAATCCTTCCTGAAAATTTTATATTCTCTAACATATCTTTTATTAAATTAAGTTTTTATTTTTTTAATTCTTTTTTTCTTCAAATTTTATTGATTTTTGGTTGTTATCATTCTAATCCATATAATTCGAAATGATAATATATTTTTATTCATAATCCAGCTAAATTTAGTTATCTTACATAATAATTTAGAACAATCAAAATGTATATTAATATAACTACTATAGACAACTAAGATTTATTTAGCTATTATTTTTAAATATCTGAGTGATATGGATTATAAAACCTAAGAATATGATACATTTTGTGTATAATTGGTAATTTATAATATTTTACAGTATTTGTTTTTCAGTCAAATTTTAAATATTATGATATAGTACATATAAAATTTCCAGTTTTTGCAGTTTTACTTTTAGTTATTTTGTTCATTTTGTTTTCTCTCAAATATTTTGAAGTTGTAATATTTTGGCACAATAAAGTGGAGAAATTTATAACCAGATTTGATAGTAGTTAATCTGAATTAATCATTCTCAATTGTTTCTCAACTTGATTCTTTAAAAACTTATATTAATAACTAAATATAGAGTTACAAAAACAAACTAAAAGATTAACTTATATCAAAGATTTTTAAAAAAATTGGAAGCAAAAAACAATATTAGTGTGTCAAGTTTTTTTAAATTCTATAAATAAGTTTTAACATAATCCATGTTCATTTACAGTTTTTGCGTAAATATGTATCAGACATTATATTTAAATTTAATGTCATTTTTTTCTAAATTAATATCCCAAATTTATTAATTTTAATCAAATTTATCGTTTTTTTACTGTAGGCTTATTTCATCATTTATCATGCTAAACAGATGGTATTTGAAAAAATGAAAGACTATTTTCACTTTCAAAATGCCTTTAAAAGGGCTATTTCACTTTTTTGGCAAAAGAAAAAAAGAATAAAACATTTATAGCATCAAACTTTAAAATATCTACAAAAGCAATAACGTACAAAAGAAAATATTGTGTTCACAAAGTAATGTTTCTTTTCATACAAAGCTTTTTACGCGTATTACAACTTAGTGGCTTATACTAGTATATAAAAGAAGTAAATGCATACTGTTATGTTAATAAACTTGTAAAAATATTTTTTCCTTATATATTTATATACTCAGACTATATATATATATGTGTAATACTGTATTAAGTTGAGGACATGAAAAAAAAACTTCTGATTAAAGTAGAGAGTGGTAAAAAAAGAAGAAAGAAAATAAGTAACTATCTTACTAGAACCAAGACGAGTTAGTCTGGTGGTAAACGGTTTGCGACTTCAAGTATGGTTTCGGGTTTGATTCGCATTGGCCACCAGAGAATTTACATGCGGACTTGTTTTGGCATCTGAGACCGAAGACCGTTGCCTAACCATGACCCACCTTCAGATACGTCTGTGCCGCTAAAAGATTCAGTCTTTAGTTTGGACCACCACGGTGGAGCCATGACACTCGGTTATCAAAAAAAAAAAACTATTATACTAGTATTTTATCATTTTTAGAAATAAATATTATAATCAAAAATAGTAAACTTTATTTTAAAATTTGAATTAAAAAAAAAAAAGGAAATGTCGATGATTAAATGGATGAACTGTGTGATTCCGTCTCTCTGGATTTTCGCTGCTCCGTCAATGGCGATCTGCTAAATTTCACCACTTTAAGAGAGATTTAGAGACGAATTTCAAATCTTAGGGTTCCTCATTTTCCTCCTCCTCTTCCTCCATTGGGTGTTTTTGCTTCTTCGCAAGGAAGGAGACGTGAACACTTGGAGAGAGAGCAGGGGAACAATCTTAATGTCTACCACATTGGACTCCATGGATTCCATTCTCTTCTCTCTCAGCAGAGCCTTCTGCACCCCTTTCGCCGTCTTCGTTCAGATCCAGGTCAGCTCTTGTTTTAGTCCATTTCATGTTAAAAGTTTGGATTTTTAAGATCCATTTGCCTCTTCTTGATTCGTTTTGACATTCTCCAATACGTCGTTTGGACAATCTTTGTTCTGTTTTTTGGAAAGTAATGTTTTTTATAGCACTGTCTCAAGAAGCTTTTAGATAAGGAGAAACTGAAGGCTTTATGTTTTTTTTTTTGGGGGGCATAATGTCTACTCCTAGACTTGTCTGGTTGGGCATTTTATTTTACCATCAAGATAAGATTTTTACTGCCTTTTGTTGGTCTGATTGTTTCTTCATATGCCTCTCAGGGATGTGTTATATGCTTACTCCTTGCTCTAGGCTGGTTAATGGCTGCCTATGTCAGGTACTTTCTTTGCGTCTCCTTTGCTTGCTGTTTTCTTATTCTGAAAAGTGTGTGTGTGTTTTTGTTTCTACCTTTTAAGGAACCGAGAGATTAAGAGAATCAAAAACAGCATGAAAGCCGGAAACAGCTTGGCGTTTCTCTATCAAGACATCAATGAACTCGAGCACTCTAGGCAAGCTAAACTTCCCAGGGTTTCCGTTGTCATGCCTCTAAAAGGCTTCGGAGAACACAATCTGCACAATTGGAGAAGTCAGGTCAGACCCTCATGTTCTTGGCAGAGTTTTTTATTTTATACTTTCTTGGTTCCAACTTTCTTGTTAATCTTGATCGATATGTTTGTGTAGATCACCTCTCTCTATGGTGGACCACTGGAATTCCTATTTGTTTTAGAAAGTACTGAAGACCCTGCCTATCATGCTGTTTCCCGTCTATTAGCTACGCATCAGGTATATACACGTTACAACGGGTTGTATAATTTTGACACTGATGGAAAATACTCTCAGTTCATAGTTCATATGACCTTCTTTTGTCATGAAGTATGTACTGACTCCAAAAGTTTGCTCATTGTTATGCTTAAATGTGCGCAGGATCATGTTGAAGCTAAGGTTGTTATTGCTGGTTTAGCAACGACTTGCAGCCAGAAAATTCATAATCAGTTGGTATGTATTGATCTTTGAAGCAAATTAGTGATAAACTAAACTATCTTCGAATATACATTTTTTTTCATTTATGTTGTACATTCATTGGCTTTTGCTGACTTTTTTAAAATTTGGTTTCTGCTTCTGTGAAGATTGGAGTTGAGAAAATGCACAAAGATACCAAATATGTGTTGTTTTTGGACGATGATGTTAGCCTGCATCCTGGAACAATTGGAGCACTCACGTCTGAGATGGAGAAAAATCCAGAGGTGGGTACCCCAAACTATATAGTTCATGAATATATTAGCTTAATGATAATAGGCCCTTAATTAACAGCAATGGTAATCTGTTGCAGATATTTATTCAAACTGGGTATCCTCTAGACTTGCCCTCTGGAACTCTTGGAAGTTATTGCATCTATGAGTACCACATGGTACGTTGACATTTGTCTGCTTTCTTTACTCCTTTAAAATATATTTTATTCACTGGCTTCCCTATTATGGGTTTATGTTTGTAGCTTTTTTTTTGTAAGTTGAGCTTCATAAATGGCATTTTTCTCTTTACAGCCTTGCTCAATGGGATTTGCGACTGGTGGGACAACATTCTTTTTGTGGGGAGGGTGCATGATGGTATGTAAATAGTATGGTAGATAGTGTTTCTTTTGTATTATCCGTGCTACATGTGGTTATTTTTGCAACTATTTTGTAGATGCATGCTGATGATTTCAGACAAGATCGATATGGTGTTGTCTCTGGCTTACGTGATGGTGGATACTCGGATGATATGACACTTGCCGCTTTAGCAGGTAACACTATTGTATGTGTAGTTGAAAGTTTCTTCTTGTTTCCACTCACCTGTTTTTTTTTCTTTGCCTCAGGTGCTCACAAGAGGCTCATTACATCTCCTCCTGTTGCTGTATTCCCTCATCCTCTTGCAACTGATCTAAGTTTTGGACGGTACATACTCGTATTTCACTTGTTTGAATCCCCCAAATATGATGTTTAACCATTCTTCCTCCTCCTATTCTATAGGTACTGGAACTACTTGAGAAAGCAAACCTTTGTGCTGGAATCTTACATATCCAAAGTTAACTGGATAATGAACAAGGCTTTGTTTGCCGTCCACTGTTATCTATCATGGGGTTTTGTTGCACCATATGTTATGTCTGTCATCCACATCACATCAGCTTTAAGAATTTACATCAAGGGATATAGTCAACTTGAAGACGCAACCTTTGCTTCTAGTGGTGAGCATACCTTTCTTCATATTCAACTTATAACTGTTGGATTGTATGCTGTTCTTTGTGCTACATACTGACCTGGAAAGATGAGGTTATTTGCAGGTATGTCCCTTGTTATACTGTTGGCGATCTGCACCTTCATCGAGCTTCTAGCAATGTGGAATTTGACAAGACGAGAAGTGACGCTATGCAATCTGTTATCCCCAGAGGCTCCCCGTCTCACTCTTGCACCTTACAACTGGGGACTTGTACGTGCTTTCAACCCCTCTTTATTGATTAGATGATACAAAAACTGAGTAATGATGTTAAGATAAGAGAGGAGAAAAAGAATGTTACTAGGTTTGATACTTTTGGGGAAATTTGGTTTTGCAGATCTTTATAGCAATGCTAGTGGACAACTTTCTATATCCGATCTCAGCATTCCGTTCTCACTTTTCTCAATCCATAAACTGGTCTGGAATTAGATACCACTTGAGAAATGGAAAGGTTTTCAAGGTAAAACCAAGTGTGTCTTTTTAAGTATATGTCACCACCTAGACAAGTGTGTGTTGAGATTATTTCTTGGGAATGTGATAACAGATAGAGAGAAGGAATGATATGGTACCAGCAAAGACTGATTTAGGAGGGAAACACTTGTATGGTAAGAAGGGAGCTACACATAAAGCTTCCTTCTTAAGCTCATTGGGAAGAAACTTGGCTCACTGGCGACAACCAAAGAAGTTTGATGTTTAAAAAGTTCGTTTTCTTAATACAGTTAGAAAGCAAAGCTCAAAAAGTCGTTTCTCTTGCCCGGGTATTCGTGGGTGAATAGATGATTGATTCTTTGGTGATTCTTTTTCCAGATTGGGGAAGATTTGATATTGTTTTTTGTTTTTTCTTGGTTACAAAATGTTTATTGGTGAAGAAAAAAATGCATTATTCCCCTCTAGGAAATTCTTATTCGTTGATTTCTTTTGGTGTTTTGCTTATTATTACCCCTTCAAGCTGTTTTGCTTATACAATGTTTGTTCATAAAGGGTTGGGTTGAACCAAAAAGCAAAAGCTTACAACAGATAATTATAGTCTTGTAGTATTAGTGAGGGTAAGAGATACAAGGCTAACATGAGATGTTGCCAGTGTTTTGAACTCCAAAGACGAAGCAGTTCATTATTTACTGAAACATAGTACTGAAAAACACTTGGGGAACAAGGAAACAGTAGTTTACATACAAAACAGGCATTGAGCTTTGTTTCTTGGTCTTCAACTCTCAACGGTAGATACGATAGGTGGGGCTGTACATGCTACTCTCCGCACACTTGACAATCTCCTTTGGCCGTGGAAGCCTCCCCGCCAGTCCTGTTAACCCAATATCTTTAGTTTTAAGACTGAATGCGAAAGAGACAAAGAGAAAAGAGAGAGCAAAGAGGGAGATACCAAGTTCATATGCTTTAGTTGCTACATTGGCTGCGATGTGAGCTGATATTTTGCGGATGGAAGAGAAGGATGGATATATCATTCCTTTCTCATAGTTCTCTTTGCTTACTTGTCCAGCTAATGCCTCCGCTATATATTATTACGCACAACATACCAACAAAGACTTCAGAGCTTCTGCTAGCTTTAGATCTCTTTTTGAGATTTTCAGGCATTTGAAACACTTACCTGCGGCCAGAAGCATATCATCATGTACTCGTACTGCTCCGGAGATGACCAAACCAAGTCCAAAACCAGGAAATATGTAGGCATTGTTCGCCTGAGTAGATACAAACACACTTCCTTCATACTCAACTGGATCAAACGGGCTTCCACTTGCAAATATTGCACGACCCTTCATACCAACAAAGAAGATCACAAAACTTGAACTCCATATGAAAGTAGCGTGGTTTGGAGAGACTTGTTACCTTACTCCAGGTATAAGCTTCTTCAGCTGTACATTCTGATTGTGTTGTTGGGTTAGAGAGTGCCATTATCAAAGGTCTCTGCAAGAACATGTTCTTCTTTAAACCAAACCGTTGTCTTGATGCAATCACTTAGCAGAGGAATGAATAACAAGTACCTCATTAATGGAAGACATGGCTTCAATCACTTCTTTTGTGAAAGACCGTCCAATGCCAGCAGATCCAATCAGAACATTCGGTTTTATGGCCTGGTGAAACATATATAACTTAAAGAGGAGAAATAGAAAAAAAAAACAAAACAGATTGAGATCTAAACATGAAGAAGAAGTTTCAAACCTTGATGGCACCTAAGAGGTCATTGACAGGTTCATGTTCATGAGCCCATGGTTTCTTGAAGGCTTGCAGTGATTCTTTACGAGAGTTAACAATCAGTCCCTACCACAGAGAAAAACAAACTTGCTTCAAAATTATAATTCCAATGAAACATCTTATGTTGAAGTTTTGTAACTTCTTCTAACCTTAGAGTCAACAAGCCATATCTTCTTGCGGCTTTCCTCTACGGAAGCATTCATCTGCACAAGAAAGATGAGGTAAACTGAAAGCAACTGGACCAAAAATTTCACCAAAATTCAAGACAAATCATCACCTGTTTTGATATATAAAGAGCTATAAGTTCTGCTATTCCAGTACCAGCCTGCAACAAGAAAACAATAAGACATCAGATACTGTTATGCACAAATCATTTTAGGCCAAACTTGTAAGGATCAGAGACTGTTCTGCCAAAAAAAAAAAAGAACTGATTCTTACTTCACCAGCACCAAGAAAGAGGAAGGTGTGCTCTGCAAGTGGACTATTAGTTAACTTCTGTGCGGACACTAATCCAGCAAGAACAACAGCTGCTGTCCCCTGAATCCACAAAGACAAAAACTCTTTAGAACTATGAAGACAACAATAAACACCACGAAGAAGTCTGAAACCTTACCTGTATATCATCGTTGAAGACTAGGTGACTATCCCGGTACTTTGCAAGCAACTCGAAAGCGTTATGATTAGCAAAATCTTCAAACTGTGACAAATGGAAGATAACAAAAGCATATATACATAACAAAGGTTACACAAAAAAATCATACTGAAGAAGCAAGAATTCATCATAACTTAGCACCTGTATAAGAACATTTTCACCATAGTTCTGCTTCACAGCACTCATGAACTCATGCAAAAGGTCTCTATACTCCTGCAGAAATCATGTTATGCATAAGAATCTACTCGAGAGTTTTTGAAACTATCAAGACCACGATTAAAGCATACCTGTCCCGTTGCTCGCTTTTGTTTGAGTCCTATGTAGAACTCATCATTCAACAGTTTCTCATTGTTTGTTCCCACATCAATGGTGACAGGTAAGCACTGCAATTAAAAAAAAAAAAAAAAGCAACTTAGTCTTCTCATATTACTTACTTGTAAAACACTCCACAAACCCCAACTACACTTACCGCAGAAGGACGAACACCTCCAAGTGCTGTATATAAGGCCAGTTTACCAACAGGTATACCCATCCCCTATAAAGGCAACATCAAGTCTGTTCAGTTACTTAAATGCAGATCATATCAAAACTTGAACTGAAGCTATATACCTGACATCCAAGATCTCCTAATCCCAAGATCCTTTCGCCGTCTGTAACAACTATAACCTGTATGTTCCTCTCAGGCCAGTTCTTTAACACATCCAGAATCTTTCCCCTGTATGAATAGAAAAGAGTAAATTTAAAGTGGGCTAAAAAGGCAAGATCATAAGATAAAAGTTACAATCCATACTTCTCTTTTAAACTGATGAATAGACCCTGAGGACGCCTGAAAATACTTCCATATTTCTGACAAGCCTCACCAACAGTTGGAGTATAAACGATAGGTAGAAGCTCCTCAACATGATCTATCAACAACTTGTAAAACAGCCTCTCGTTTCTTTCCTGAAGTTCTGTCAAGGCCATGTACTTTTGTAATGGAAACTGATACTGTCTGATGTTGTTGATCAGCCTCTTCTCCTAAAATCATTTGAAACAGCGTTAACAAAAGATATCTCAATAAAATAACTAAAATCACGTCCAAGTGTTCACCTGAAGATTTTGATCAACAACAGCTGGAGGAAGAAGGCCACGCAAGTAGTGTGTGTCTCTCTCTTTCTCACTGAAAGCAAGTCCTTTGTTGTAGCGAGGATCTCTCAGCAATGAATACCCACTGAACACAAAGAAACCAAGTTAATTACTACCTTAAGTGGTTAGTTTAGAGACTTAGTAGTTCTGTGACTTTGGAGAAGTTATGTTGTTTACCTAGAAACAGAGAGAGACCATGGAGTTATGCTGTGCTCAATGGTGGCTGAGTCTTCTCCATAGACATCAACAACGCCACCATTGACAGAGGACTTCATATCCGAGTTCTTCACATTCTTCTCCATCTTGAAAGGAGCAATGAACACAATCCAAAAAACAAAAGTGAAAAGAAGTATCTGAAGAGAAGTAAGTATTACAAGGAAAGAATCTGGAAAGAAGTTTTGTTTATATAATAAAGGATCAAGAAGAAGGTGGTGGAAAAGACAAATGGAAGCTTGAGGATGCAGACAGGTGTCACACGGAAGAAGACATATTTGTACAACACATAAACTCCACAAGTCGCCACGTACAGTTAGGTTGAAAATAAAAAATATAATTATAAGCTGCTTAGTCTTATTTTATTTCATAAGAAAATATACACTAGAGGACAAATCTAAGGATTAGAACTAATCCCAAAAGGCATACACCACAGAGCTTTACCTAAAAGTTAGGTTACTTAAATAAGATACTTGACTAACACGCAACCTGTTATACATCACAACGCTTATATTAATTTTCTTTTTTCTTTTTACCGGAACGGAGCAGAACAGAACATGGCAAGTAAGTTTGTTCAACCCTAAAGCTCTTTCAGCAAAGGAGTGTTGAACAGGGGATTCACCTCTCCTCTGTTTTCTTAAAGTAGAATTTACACAGACCGGTCCTGCAGCCTTTTAGACAAACCAACGACAAAATCAAACTTTGTTCTTTATGGTGGCATAATCGTAAACGAAGTTGTCAAGTGCCAATGCTTGCCGGTAGAGTTACTACTCCAGTATTTTCTGACTGTCTCGTCCGAGTAAGCTGGTGCAGCAGAGCTAACTAACTGATATTTAACATAATTTTTTACAAGAACAGTTCATAAGCAAATACACACGAAAGTATCACACAATAGACGATAAGATTTAGAACTAAAAACAAAAGGTGCTACATCACATCTGGAACAGATAGCTTCACCTATAGATTAGGTTTTTACCAAGGTAAGATACTTGACTCGCACGCTTCTTATGACACAACAAAAGGCTTATTTATACTACAAGAACAGGGCAGATACCAAGTGCTTTGTGATCAACCCCAAAGCTCTTTAAGCATTGGGAGTGAACACAGTAAGGATTTTCCCTGCTTTTTCTCAAGGTAGAACCTGCACAGGATCGGTCCTGCAACCTTCCAGGCAAACCCACAGTTTCGAACGTTATCCATTATGATTGCATGGTCGTAAACGACGTTGTAAAGTGCCAAGGCTTGCGGATAAAGTTCTTCGATACTTTTCTTGGTGTCTTCGAACCCTGCAGCATCATAGAACTCCTGACACACCCAACAAGCAGAAAACGAATTTCAGAATTGTTTGTTTCTACAGCATAAGATGACTCACTCCTGTTGGTGGGAGACAAAATAACACAAAACACACGTGATCCATTAAGTTAATTGAAGAGCTTACCTGCTTGTATCTCTGGATAACTTCATTGGCTGATTCATCTTTGTTACCCATCGCCTGTATCATCTCCTTTCTGTACTTTTCATACAACTGTCCCCATTTCTTCTTATGATAATCAGAGACTGGCTCATCTTCGAAACACGCAAGTTTACTGATCTCTGAAATTTATAGACCACGGTTAAACAGATAATTATGATGATATAATCATTTGTTTCTGTGTTCTGATCAGTAGTAAGAAGAAAGGCCCTTTACCAGCTGATGGTTTGTGTTCCTCTGCTGTCTGTGATTTAACAAAGTCATAGATTATTCCAAGAATAGAAGTGGACTTGAATTTCTGATCACGCTCCATGTAGTGTGGGAAAATGTCAGGCCTCAGCTCGTCTGGGAGAAAGACCTTAGCACCTTTCTTTGGTGCATCAAGAGCATCATAGTATATATCAATCAACTTTAACATTTTCTTCTTCATTTCAGCTTTTTCCTCAGCGTTTTCATCTCCTAGCACGAGGAAGCGGTCCATTATTGTTAACCAGCTATCAGCAGCCATCCCTACAACATTGCTGTAAACCCAAGAGAAGAGAAACATAAATCCCAAAGATTGATCCAAAACACAGTTGTGAATCTAGAGCTTAAGTTGAGAGTACCTAGCATTAAATCTTGCCTTCAAGAACATATCGAAAAGCTCTTCCTCCAGCTCCGCTGGTGAAAGATGGCTTGGCTTTCTAGCAGAGTTGCCTTTAGTAGGAGGAGTCAAACTCACCCATGGCTCACTTGGTTTGAAGTGTTCAAGTAGCTACAACAGATAGCAAACCAAAAAGAGTCAGGTTACAACAAATCATATCCTTACTTTCTAACGAAGGTGTTATTTACCTCTGGATTTCTGGAGATGAAATACAAATCACCATCAAAATCACCACCTGCAATCTCGTCTCCCAAAGATCTTGGGCCTTTCTGAGGAAAGAAGACACCATACTTGGAGTTTCCTACATACTCCTCCAAGGCCTTAACATAAGTAGCCTTAAGTACATGTATGTCCCCAAAATGTAGTCCAGGATTCCTGTAAACTAGCACATTCCCTGAGATTTGGCCAGACTCACTACACAAAACCCACAACAAAGAAAGTAGTGCAGAAATGAACAAGACTTCATCTATTCTTTTATCATGTAACGACTCAAAAATGATTAGCAATCATAC
The DNA here is from genome assembly GCF_000309985.2 of Brassica rapa. NCBI lineage: Eukaryota > Viridiplantae > Streptophyta > Magnoliopsida > Brassicales > Brassicaceae > Brassica > Brassica rapa. Next base: position 639,915 of record NC_024801.2, on the reverse strand, counting down.
AGGATGACACAGACTTCCTCTTCCTTCAACTCTCCGGTGGGATCAACAGTACCCATGAGGTAGTATGATTCACTCACAGGAAGCTTTCCTGCTCTGAGATCATTCTTCTCTGTGTTTGAAAGAATAGACAAATGATCCTTCAAGTGTGGTTCGTCAAGTGGGATACCAACCAAAATCATTTGTGCAGCGTTCTGATCGTCCATATCCCCATAGTTAAGGGCAGCTGCATCAAATCAAATGGCTTCTTAGAAGATGAATCATTAGTTACAGCATAAGTTTCTAGGGACTAAAGGATTGAGAACCTTTAAGAGCAGCACGTTTGTTGTTGAAGATGGTTTTGTACTCTTCCAGGGTGTTGAGCAATATATCCAGAAAGAATTCATCAGGGATTCCTCCATAGCTAAGCAGCGCAACCAAGTTTTTTGATAACTTTGTTCTTTTAGGTGGATTACTGGATGATGGAAACAACTAGATGTCACTAGGATAACATTAAAAGAGAGATGTATCAAATAAACACGTACCTTGTTGTGACAACCTCTAGGGAATCAAAAGTGCTAAAATCTGACAAAGCTGGATCTTTAGAGACCTTGATCATAGAAGGTCGAACCTGGACAGTCCGAGGAGGAAGCTGCCAAAATACGGCGGAACATAAGGAATAATAGCTCGCAAACAAATTTTGTAATGGGAAAAAAAGAGAGCAGACTTACTTTTTTGTTTAGGAGAAAAGTACCCTTAACAGCATAGCCATCAAAAAACATCCGAAACTGGATCAGAAGAGGCTGTTTGGAAAAGTAATTGTGAGTTCAGTAATGGACAAGTATATAATGGAGCATGAAGAGGGGTTTTCACTCTGGTATACATACCGGGTCTTGAACAGGGGTTTGAACATTATCATTTCTGAGACATTTTCCTTTTAATATGTTTACTGGACACATCCGAGCAAGATCTTCAGAGATGTAGCCAGTGCCATCTGAATGTATACATGGTTTCCCATTCTTATCCAGAACATCATTATTGTTTTGATCCTGCAATTGGAAGAGATGGAAAAAGATTAAAGCACAAAGTGAACACGACTAGTATAAGCTACTTTAGATAGAGACACAGTTCCTGTAGGACAAAGTACATGGCAGTGTATATCATCGATTTTCTCGAAGGTGATCCCAGTCATGTCAACTTCAAGCTTCTTGGTCTTTGAAAGAATCAATGAAAACCTGAAGCATCAACAAAAACACACAGTGACTCAAATTAGAAAGGAAAAGATCTCTACAGAAGCTCAAAGATAAAAACAGTAGAGACTTAGAGAAGAAACTGAAGTACCTTGCCATGTAGTTGGCCAAAGATGGCAATGTGTGGACATGCATAAAATGCATGCGAGCTTCATAAACTGACTTCCCGGAGAAGATGTAGGGACTTCCCATATCATTCGCAGACGTGGAGTCTGTGCGTATGAAGTAGCATTTCACTCCCTTTGTAGAAAAGTCTTTCTTCTTTTCTTCTTTTCCACCATCTTTGAAAACTGTTCAACAGAGTGTTATAATAACAAGCTCCAAATAAATAATATTTTAAAATAGTGAAAAAGTGTTGACATGAATGATAAAGAGAAAATAGACCCACCAAAAAATTGATAACGACGTAACCCAAGCATGATACCATTCTTGGCAATCCTTCTGTATGTAGTGTAACGATCGGTTGATGAGTTTCTCGGGACATCCTCAAACTTGACAGTCAACACATTAGCATCACCCAAGACCTTGTGCAGGTGTGTTCCAGTGGGCTCAATAAGAGGGCCCTGTGAAAAAAGTGTCTCCATTAGTATAAGTAGATACCAAGAAATGTGGAATAGACATAAGATAGCAACTTGCAAAAATAATTGCTTTAACAGAAAAGTAGACATGCAACACACCTTGAATGTGTAACTGCCATCCGAAGCAACATGACATTGGTAGTAGCTAGTCTTCTCATTATCACATTCCAGTGACTGCAGAAACAAAGGAAGCATATAAAGACCCAAATAGTACAAATAGAGGAAACAGACAAAAATACCAATCTACGGTCTGTTGGGGAACAAAATTTAATTCCCAAACTGTCCCAAACCGCAGCTTCAAATGCAACCATAGACAGATCCTTCCATCCTCTAATCTCTTCAGCAGTTATTTCAACCTGACCCAGATCTTTCCTGTTTAACATCAAAAAATATTATCATTAAAAGGGTAGTTTCTACCAGAACCAACTTAAGTGAAAAGTAGAAAACTTAGGAGGCATAAACATACCGAGGAATGTAGGTAAGCAAGAGAAAGGCCTTGTTGAATTCAAGTTCACTCAAAGCTAGTAAGAGCTGAGGAGGAGGAATGTGAAGAGAAGATCCTCCATTGACTTGTCGTCTTCTCAAAGAAGGAGCTTCATAATCAACAGGTATCTCTTCTACAATCAGAGCAACAAAACCACAGTCAAATACAAAGACTCTGCTTGCCTTTTTTTGTTCGGATAGAAACTGACTGACCTTGAGAAACTCTGCTTCGAGAGGAACCAGGAGGAGGATACGAGCTAGTAAGCTTAGAGGCGATGAAGCGGTCGAGGCTGGACGTTCCCGGAGAATTAAAAGCTTTCCTGAGCAAATCGAAAGCTAGATCCTCAGGGATCGAAGAAAGTCTCTGCCTTGAGTCGTCGTTTATGGGAGGACATTTGTGTTTGCTGTATATTTTCTCCAAAACGGTTTCGAGCCGAGCCGGAAGAGCGATCACTGACCTCTGCGAAGTTATCATCTTTCTTCCAAAAGCAACACAACCCTTGAAGTTGAAGGACTGTTTGTTTATAGAGAAAAACTAAAAGAGACTACAGTGATGATGATGATGATGAAGATGATGATGATAAGCAAAAAGGTTGCATCTTTAAACTATCTCTAGCAGCACTCTCACACCACCAGTGCAAACAGTTTTATGCAGAGAGTTTTCATGATGATGACGAAGAAAGAGAGCTCTTGATGTGATTTGACAACACAGAGAAGAAGAAAGGTTGCATCTTTTTTTTATTTGACATTTGATAGATTTGATGATGATTTTATACATCTCTCTCTCTCTCTTTCTACGCATAGAGCCGTTTACACAAGGAATTGACAAGTATACCATATCTTTCGATACATAATTACCATAATGCCACAATTTCCCCCCCCCCCCCCCAAACGCCGTCTGAAGTAACCGCAATCGCTAAAATGATCCGTGACGCTCCAAAGGTTTTATGGAGTTTTCAATAAAATAGATATAGTTTGCAAATCGATTTTCCTCCGGAGAATGCGATCGAAGCTCGGGTTTCAAAAAAAAAAAAAATTCTAAAGTCCATATTTCTTTTTCCATTACTAAGAGCATGTACAATGGTGGATTATAGCAAATCCTTAGCTATAATCCTTAGCACTTTATCATTAAACAAACATTAAAAAATGGTGCACAGTTAAAAAAAGTTAAGAATGAATCCTTAACTAAGGATTAAAAGGATGAAGTCCTTAATGTGTTGGCGCTGTCTCATTGGTTTGAAATTATTAATTTTTTTTTAACTCTAACCATGATTCTTAAACCTGATTAGTAATTTTTTTTAACTCTAACCATGATTCTTAAATCTGATTAGTAATTCTTTTTAAACTCTAACCATGATTCTTAAACCTGCTTAGTTTGAAAATTTGTGGACATAGGTACATTAATGTTTGAAAACGATCTTGGTTTCATGTGATTTGGGATTATCTTCTTCTCTTATTTTGAAAGAGTCAATCTATTAGGGTTTCAAAACGATTTGTGTTTGAATTGATTTGGGAAAGTCTTCGTTTGTAGTTAGTGTTTGAAAACGATTTTTGTTTGTAGTTCAAAGAGGGTTGTGTTGTGTTGTTAAGATTTCGACTATGTGATTCATTACGATTGGAGTGTTGTGTTCTTTAGATTGTTTACCCAGAAGTACTATCTTCTTCTCATAGATTAGTATTACTACTGTGTGCTCTGTAAATTCTTTAATGTTGTGAATTCTTTACGGTTTCAGATTCTTTTCAGACTGTTTATAAGTCAGATTCTTTAGTGTTGTGAATGTATAGGAGAACAAGTTCGATTGTATAGGAGAACAAGTTGATTACTTTTAGTGTCTAATTTCTATCTTGTAAATCTCTTTCAGGTTAAGGAAACATGGGACAAGATTATACCTAAACACTCCTAATTAGATATAGTATTGGACAAACATTTTTTATTAGAATTCTTAACTATTAAAAAAAAAATTACTAAAATAATGCTAAGGACTCCAATGGTGTTACCACTATTGGAGATGCTCTAACGATATCTAAAAGCAAAAGGTCTTTATTTTTTTTTTGTTCTCTTGTGTTGTGAATTGGTACTACTCCGATTTTGTGTGTTTGAATCGAAACCAAGAATCAGTTGTGCTGCGTCGGAGTTTGAGCTCAGTGTTTGCTAAATGAAAACGCAGTTTCGTTTCTTTTTTAGCTCAGTTGTTGTTTACATATTTCAAGTTCTTTTTTTTTCAGACTCGTTGGCTTTTTGTAATGGATCAGAGCATATTATTGGTATGCATCATTGTTGCAAGTATGTAGCTTTTTGGGCATTGGCCTTCTCATTTAGCTTAAGGAGTGAAAAAGTGTAGCAAGCTTCTTCCCTCCGGCAAAAGGTGGTGCTGGTACTGGTACTTGCCTTGGTCAATAGTCTCATGAATATAGGAAATGAAATACCTTATAGTCATCGCTTTAAAGGTTCTTTAGCATTACATTAAAAAATAATGTTAGTTTTGTTTCCAAATACATTACCAAATTTTAACAAATGATAGACTTGGAATCCCCTTTTTCAATTGAATGGCAGCAGATCGTATGGCTTCTTGCAAATCATCCGCATTTCGGTGTCTTCCCTCGCTCTCATGACTGCTGATAGAAAAGCTGGCCAGTCAATGGAAAACATCTTCCCTCCCCGCACCTGAGAGCTCAAAAGTTATGAATCTGCTTCTCAATGATATCCGCATTTCGGTGTCTTCTCACACAAAGCAGCATAGTTACAGGTAACTTCACTCTCAAAAGTTATTTACTTGATTTTGGGTATGTTGTGTTCATGTTGCTTGTGCTTTACCTGTTGTCATGATGGTTTCAGAAAGAAGTTGTGTATGGGTTCTGAGGGAGGACATAAAAAAATGCACGACTTGTGGCTAATCCAGGATGTTACCGACTTCGTTTCATCTTCCTCTTTGTTCCTTCACTTAAGGTTTCTTGTTTTCTTTTTCTTTCGTGGAATTTGTTTGTATCTCTGTCTTAGTTTTACAATTCAACTTCCTTTTGTTTTTCTGTCTGTAATGATGAACAACGGGCGCAGTAGAATGTTTCTAGTTAATCGATTGATGTGCCATTTTCATCAGGATGTGGTGCAAAGGAGGCAAATCTTTACTCTGGAGTTGCTGAAGGCATGTATCATCTTATGGTGTCTGATGGCATCGCCATGGTAATATGTCACAAGCTGATTATCATAAAATGAGAAAAAAAAATTTGGTTCTATGATTATTTTTAATACTCAATCTCTCTTTTGATTTTTCAGTTCCTGAAACAGTAGAAGAAAAGTAGTTTTATCTTGCTAGATGGATTAACCTTGCACTCTTTAAGTTTTAGTTTTTTTTTTTTTACTATTCTCTTCAGATAAACCAACTATAAGCAAAACTGGGGGTGTTGAGACGGCAATGTTTAGCATAAAGCTTCTATATACCATTATAAACAACTGGCTTTGTTGTCTTTCTCAACTTGATTTTTCCTTCAGTCAGAGTGATAATAATTTTCTCTATTATTCGATCATAGGTCTAGAAATGCTTTGTTTGGTTTATGAAACAACGAGCTATAGTCCTGGGTGTTCGCGTCTTCGGGTTGGGTTAGGACCGGTTCTTCTTGGGTTCGGGTCCTTCCAGTCATAGACATTTAGACCAAATAGGTATTTGTAAATTTTCGATTCGGGTTCAGGTCGGTGCTTCTCAGATCTGGGTCGGTTCAGATCTATAATTAAAATACTTGTAAAATACACGTAATTTTTGGATCCTTATCAGTCCGGGTCGGGTAGGATCTGAAAAAACACACAAAATACTCAAATTCTATTAAATTTAGTCGAAATCTATTATATATATCTATTATATATATCTATAATATATATATATCTAAAATTTTACAAAATAACTTTAATAAACTAAGAATAATTAAAATAAAACATTTTTAACCTGCAAAATTTACATTTAAGGAGACGAAAAAGTGCGACAAAAAAAGCGATTGGAACCCTAGCGCTTCAATGGTTAATTTTCCGTCTAACCGGCGGGCTTTGGTTCCTGATTTCCATTCTTCTCGGTGATGGTAAGATATGGATTCCCCCACTACGTCATCTCCTAGTAGTTATCTCCACAACCGCTACCTACAATTGTAATGGAGGATTAAATTCAGAATAAGGAAGAATAGTGAGATGTTGTTAAGAAAAAAGAAGAATGGCGAGATTACTTTTTATGTAACAAGAGTACACTAGATTATTTTCATATCGAATATGCAATTAATGTTTTTCGAGAAAACAACTATTTAAACCCTTAACTTTCAAATTAAAGCCAAAAATTTTCGTTTAACTGCACTCAATCCATCGAAGATGACAGAAGGAGAGAGAGACGCAGCAAGAAACGCCACCTCGTCGAACCCACACCACCTCCGAAGAGAAGTCAAGCACTCCACACGCCATTAGATAGATTGAAGCGATTGGAGGAGACATCAGCACCACATGTCACCACCGGAGAGAAACCCTAAGGCGAGACAACGATCCACCCGAGCAATCACTTCAGGTGCTACTTCCAAAGACCACTGAAACCACGAAAGAGGAGCAGAGAAGAAAGAGATCCAAAAACCCACAAGCTCCAATCCCTCCCCTAGAAGCGCTATCACATAGACACTTGTCACACTGCACCGATGAACCAAGGGGGATTATTCAATGACTCACACACCACCAAAACTCTAAGAGACACAGCCAGAGACATGGAAAAATCCCCGGATAGAGATCCCTCAGCAAACCGGAAAAAGACACGGAGGAGGCAGAGTCTGTTCTCAAGCCCTAGCTGGACCGCCGTGCATGCAGGGGCGAAGCTAGCTTAAGGAGCATGTGTGCACGTGCACATCCATGCTTATTTACGTATTTAACGTTTTACATTGTACATAGTTGAGAAAGTGGCATATTTGGTTATGTTGCACCCTAGTAATTCATGTTCTGAGTTCGAGTTCCCTTCAGAGTCGTACGAGCCTTTATAATTGCCCGAAGCGAATACAAAAATAAAATCATTTAATAGAAATGCATCTAAACTAATAAATAGTATCTTTATTGACAAAAAGACAGAATCACTATAACATTTTTATATTCGTCCTAGAAAAACATAACCACATTTTGTAAAAAGAAATATTCTTAAATAGTTTTCATAATTATTTTGTATAGATAAAATAATCAAGTGTCTTAATTGATATATTCAAACGATGATACAAACTTGAATCTTATTATATAAAACTTGATTCTTCAAAGTTGTTAATTAACATGATCGCGACATGTGTCAATAAACCTTTTAAGATTGTGATAAGTGTCAAAAATATAATATTTTTTTCTTTATGATTTAAAAATATGATATATTATTACAAAATTAGTTGTTACAGTTCTTTTTAAGATTTTGGAAAATAAAAATTAATATTACATAGTCTTTTACAATTATATATTGTTAAAATTATGGGATAGTAATTTTTATTTTTTTTAATCCTAAAAAAGTAAATAATTGTAATAGATTATTTGAAATTAAATTTATTTTTTGTTTGAAAAAGTTATAATTTTCGTTTTTAAAGACAACAAAGAAAGAAAATTGTAAGAGAAAAGTATTAACTAAAAAAATCTAAAAAAAGGAATTATCAAAATCCTACACGTACAAGAAATTATTTAATAAATATCATAAAGTAAAACTAACTATAAAATAAGTAATATTTATTTATTTTTAAATCCTAAACAAGATAAAATTGTAAAAGTATTACTATTATTTTACTATAAATAACAAACTTTCCTTTTTATAGATAATTGTATGTTAAAAAATTATAAACCAAAAAACAGTTACAAATATTTCACAACTAGAAATAATTATTTGTTAGTAATTTTCATTTAAAATCCCAAACAAAATTAAATTTTAAAATGTTATTTAATATTAATTTCCTTTTCTAAAGCCCTATAAACTATAACAGAATATTTGATATATTTTAAAAAAATCTTAAACATAAGAGTTTTGTATCATATTTTTAAGTTCTAACGAAAATAAAATTGTAAAAATTTATTTGGTTATGTTTTTAAGAGAGAATTTGATAATGAACATGATACTAAAAAATTACTCCATCTGTGTAAAATTAGTTTAGATACGAATTGTATAAATAGTATTTTTATAACTTATTTAATAGTAACTAGAAATAATAATTTATAACAATTTAATTTTTCTAAAATTTTAAAAAGAAGACAGTTGTAAAAGGTTATATGATAGTAATTTTCCTTTCCTAAAAGCCTAAACAAAAATGTAAAAGAGTATTTGATATATATATATATATATATTTGATTGTAAATGAATAGGATCCCTTTTAAAAAATAATCTAAACAAAAATAAATTGTAAAATTATGTATTAATAATTAAAAAAAAAAGAATTTGATGACAAGTATGATGTTAAAACTATTTAATTAACAAAAATAAAAAAATTAGGATGTCCTCATGATTGCTATTTATATATGTTTGGTCATACGAAAATTATACACATGTCTGATATATATTTTCATGTTTGGTCATAAGAAATAGATTATTATCATTTTCACAAAAGTGATTTTTATATGCATTTTGTTAAAAAAATCAAGTTTAATCGCCATCTTATTACATTTTGTTTTTACCATGTAATATTTTTTTACTTCATTTTTAATTAAAATGTTGTTATGGAAATATATCATTAAGAAATAATGAATTAAAAAAATTATTAAGCATCAAATAAGTTTAATAAAATATTAAATTATTAAATAAGAAAGTGTATGATGTTGTCATTGACTTGATTGGGCTTATTTAACTTTCAAATTTTTTTTTTAATTTTTAATTCAGGTTGGGTTTAAAGTTATAGGTATGAGTGTTTTCTATAGCACTAAGTAGAAAATTGATAAAAAAAATTCACTTATGCACTATGATTATAAAATACAAACATTAACTAGAATTTATGTGTAAAAACGAGTTCTTAATTATAAAATAACTCTTACACAACATATGCAAAAATAATCGTAAAAGTATAATAAAATGATTTATTTCTTTATTAAATTAAAGCACCCAACAAAACCCGTTGCAACGCACGGGCTCATATCTAGTAATGAAATAAATATTGCATTACTATACAAACTTAAAATATTATAGAATAAATATAACTACAAATTTTAAATATTGAGAAAGAATGTATCATACTTAGAAGTGATAACTACCAAAATACGAGAAGACAATGTTGATAACTTGTAAACTTCTAGTTATTTAAATCCTTATTATTTTAAATTATTTATTATTTGCCTCACTTAAACCAAGTTGATTTAAAACAAAAGTATAATTTAATGGTAAGAGTAATAGCTGCGGCTAATATATAGTGCATGTTAGTTATTTATTAGTTGCCCTACTTTAACTAAATTGATTTAAATAAACAGTGTATGAAAATTAATAATATGAACTAGATTTTGACCCGCGCTTAGAATATGCGAGTTTATTTTTGATTTATCATTAATTAATTTAAGAATTGCCATTATTTTTTGTTTTGCATTTTAACAATTGAGTTTTATTTTATCATTCGTTATTATTTTATCATTCGTTAATATTTTATTTTCAAAGTGTGAGATTTGTTCGAAACGGATTTAAATATGATATTTATGTTTAAATAGATATACAGTATTTAAGAAAATATATTTTCATTATTGAAATGTATTAACGATATGAACTTTTAATTTTTAATTAAAAATGTGTTTCTTTTGCCATATACCTGAAAACCAAAATAAATACCTGAAATATATTCAAATACCCGTGAAGCCCGTATTTTTGCCAAAATCTGATCCGAAAAAACAAAAAAAACCCAAAATTTAATGTGAATACCAAAAATATATTCTTAAAATTTTAAAATATTATCCAAAACCTGAAACTGTAACCAAAAACCCAAACCTGAAACTTAAAAGAATATATGTACTACCAAAACTTATACAAATATCCACACATACCTAATATACCAAAACATTCGAGTACTTTGGGTATCTGATCGGTTCTTGGGTATGATCCAGACCAGAATCGAAACATCCATTTCTCCTGGACCGGAACCAAACTTATATTTTCGAGTCGGTTTTGGTTCGTGGTTCTAGATCCACATAAAATGCACAGACCTAAAGAGTTACATAAAAATTTACATACAAAAACTCAAATAAACTAATTTATAAATTATATACTTTAAAAAAAATTATTTGCTTTAGTGTAATAAGATTTCAAGATAACATAATGTACAACAATCTACAAATACTAATTCATATTAAACAGTTCATAGTTTAAAAAAACCGCGCTTCGGACCTATGTTTTCTTATTATTGTTATAGATTTTCATGAGAAACCTACCATATTTTTTCTATAATACATATTAATTCAATATATGTTATAAAGTTTGAAACTGTATCATTTTATTAAGCATTTCCAGTTAATGATAAGGTTTATACAATAATTTTTAATTTTGCCTTTGGTTTACCTTTGTAAGAGTATTTATGGACTTCAAAGAATCTTCAGCAAAAGAATTTAACTGCTTTCATGAATGAATACCAGTTTGAAAGGCTTGATTCATGTCTTTCAAAAATGTCAGAGAATTTTTCAAAAAAAAAAAAATGTCGGAGACATATTTGGAGCCACTGTAAAGGTGAGACGTTGCTTTTCGTGGCCAATGGACACATTTAATTATAATCATTTTGTCAAATTTTGAATAAATATATCTACAAATATATTTAAACTGAGGAGAATAAACAACTAAGTGTAGTTGGACCGGCAGTGGTTTTGTTTCGTTTGAGCCCAATTCATCTCTTGTCAAAACAGTAGGAGCACGTTTTTTTTGTCCGTTTATTAAATGAATGGCATAATGGTAATTACGTTATCATCTTCCTTGCAACTGTTTTAGGTTTTCTTTTCTGCAATTTTTTTTCCGCCGTCAATCTTAGATTCGTTGAAATTCATTAATTCTTTGAGTTCTTTTTGTTGTTTTTGCATCAGTTTCGTAGATATATCTTCCAATATGTGATCTATAACATTCAAAACTCTTAAAAATGAACTTTTTGTTGAATCTGATTTGTTGGCCGAAGAGGCTAGAATCTTCACAGTGGATCTCCACTTAGTCGGGCACCACAGCACGGTTTAGAACCTGAACTTATATCAAATGTTTATAAAAAGTGATCCAAGTGGAGATATACCTTATTGGAGATATACCTTATTACGTTTATATCAATCTCTATTTACGTCACGATTTATTGTTACTTGATTGAAAGAAACATGGGTATATTAAAATGTAAGATTATTTTAATTTTTACTAATATAATAGGTTGACTGAAAATGAAAGGGTCCATCAACCTTGCATAGGTAGATTTTATAAAATTCTTTCTTTTTAAATAGTATAGATATTGACTGTGGCCAATATTGCATTTGCATATTGTGACATAACTAAAGACTTATTTAATGCTTTTTAAGAAAATGATGTCCTAAGCGAAAGTTTCTTTTCTTTCAACTTTCAAGGTAGGCACGGCACTGTGCATGCGCCATATTTGCACTAGGAACCGCCGGATCTGAAACGCCGAGATCTCGGCTGAGCTCAACCCTTCAACTCAAACCGAGAAAGAGATACCACAAAGATAGAAAAGAGAAATGTAGAGAGAAGAAGAGAGCACATGGAGGAGCATCCGGCGACCGCCAGAAAGGATGCAGTGTCACTTGAGCAGAGAGTTTAGTAATGGAGAAAGCTTGAATTTAAAAAGAGGGGAGAGGATTTGTGTTTTAGATAGAGAAAATTTTTAATCATATCAAATGTGCAATGTTCCTTGTAAAAAAAGGAAACATAAGATTTTGTGTAGCGGATAAGCGAGCCAAGAGGCATACTTAGAATTCTTCGTCATCTTCAATGAACCTTAAAGTTTCAGCAAATAGCTAAATTTATAGAATAATTAAATGAACTAAAAATATTAATTAATTCAAATGATAAAAATTGAATAATATTTAAGGATGTTTTTCTATTTAATTTTTTTTCAAATTATGAATTTATTATAACAAAATGTTACAAAATATATCAGTATGTAACAGTGACTAATAACAAAATAAATTATGTATAAAAAATAAATTATCATATATTAATAATGTCAAACAAGACACATACATTATTGTTATAGAGTGACATAATATACAGTACCAAAATTTAAAAATCATAAATCTTTTATATATTACAAGAGAAGCATTGTTAAGTTGTAACATTGGGTTCTATGATTATGTGTCACTTCCATATGCCTTTTCAAAAGCCTTTATTTACTAGAGAATTTACAAATCATGTTATTGTATATAATATGATGGACCATTCATTATTCAAATGTTCACAAATAAATATTCATTGTTCTTTCCTTAAGTAAAAGCTATGAAACTACCCTATATTATTTGAAATAAATATGATAATTAATTATATTGACTTATCAAGATTTGTTACAATTTCTATATATTTTATCATTTTTGTCTAATTTTACGCTATTAAAATTAAAAACAGTCACATCAACCATATAAAAAAATAGATTTTTTTGTATATGCTATATGTTAAATTTTTAAAAACGATTATAAATTACTACACTTTTAAAAATTCCATATTTAAAGTTTTATGAGCAATGGTTTAAAAATATTCAAATGATCATAAAATCATATGAGTAAGAAGTCTATTTAGTGGGTATGCAAACTAAAATCATTTAAATTTAATTATATACCATATGAAATCCATAAATAATTTAATTTCAAAATTTTATAAATATGTGCAATATTTGAACTGATAAAATTTAAATACTTTTATAACTTTAACTTGATCAAATAAAAATATATATTTTACATATTGTTTGTTATTATACAATGTATATTTTTAAAAATATTTTGATTTATCTAATAAATATTTTATAAAATATCTTACGTGGATTATTTACCCTTTTTTGTCACAAATGGCTATTCTATCATTCTCAAACAACAAGTGGTTCAGAAATCCAGACCAAAATAGCACAACAAACAAAAACTAAACTCTGATAGATGCGCCTTGTCTTGGCTAAGGTGTCGGCCTTCCTGTTTTGAGCCTTTGGTACGTGGATGATCTTGAGTCGTGGAAACTCTTTTGAAGAGATGCTACCTCTGCTACCATGTTGACGGATTCGTTATCATTGAGATGATATCTTTGCAGTCTATTTCAAAATGCTGGCATGTTATATGTTCAATCATATTCTCCATAGAACAAATTAGTGCTTCAAGTTCTGAATGTAAATGTGTGTTTCTACATGAGATTCTCATGTTCGTTTCCGGCTTCATCCAGCCATACCACACCATATCTACTATAATATGATTTTGAGGTCCATGCTCTATCTACCAAACAAATACTCTGTAAGCCTAAGGCTTGTGTGTTCTGTAGCTGCTGCTGTTGTTGTGAAATTCCTCGGATTTTGAATTAGCAACAAACCAAGTCTGACATTCGCTGTGAGTGTGTTTAATTAGATTCGTGGGATTATTATATATATATAGATATAAAGAACCTTATGCTTATCAAACTCTGACATTATTACATCAAAAGACAAACTCACAAGTCACAACATTATTATATACTCCCAATGCACTTTAGTGACTTTTCCCCTCGTGAATCACGGGGAGATCTGAACTTGTGAATCGTGAGAGAAAGGCAAAATAATGTGATCTGGCCTTGTTTAGCTTCAAAACTCATTAACAAATAAACATCAGAAAAAGATCGACACAACATAAGAGAAGTGAAGAGGTTAAGGCTATTGGAAATCGAAACATCAAAATGGAAAAACTAGAGGTATCATCAGTTCACAACCATCCGTTGTTACCTTTGACTCGATTCGTTTTCGGTATGTGTAAAGGGTGTGATTTTATGGGTTACATTTACGGAGGATATTGTTGCAATGAGTTGGGTTGTGGTGGTGAAGTGTTTCATAAAGAGTGTGGTGAGGCCTTGCCAGAAATCAACCACTCTTCCCATCCTGGCCATCTCCTCAAGTTGTTCAGCCGTGAAACGTATTCATGTAGTTTATGTGGGGAATCGAGATTCTTATTTGGCTATTCTTGTTCAATCTGCAATTTCAAGTTGGATCTGGACTGTGCAAGGAGAGCAGCCCCACTTCCTATTCTTTCGAAGCCCAGTGTGCATGAGCATCCGCTTGAACTCTGCCCTTCTTCCAAGTTTGTTGATGACGCGATAGATTGCAAAGTGTGCGGGTATCTAGGTTTTTACTGCATAGTTAAGTATAAGTGTGTTCAGTGCAATTTGTTCTTTCATATAGAATGTGTCACATTTTTTCCAGAGGCGTACCACACTTCCCATCCCAAACATTCACTCAAGTACCTTTTGTGTGAAGCAGCAGCACCCAGTTACGCTGACAAGAAATGTATTCTTTGCGGGAATGAATTAGGTAAACCAATTCACCACTGTGATGTTTGCAACTTTAGCATATGCACACGGTGCATGAGAAACCCACCACTTGGTGTTGTAAGTCTGACAACCCATGATCATCAGCTTCATCTTGTTCCTAGACACATTGAGTTCACTTGCGATGCTTGTGGTACGACTGGTGAACGAAGCCCTTATTTCTGTCTTCAGTGCAATTTCATGATCCACCGGGAGTGTATTGGTTTACCACGTGTCATCAACATCAACCGCCATAATCACCGCATCTCTTACACCCCTAGCCTTGGACAAGGTAAGTGGAAGTGCGGGGTTTGTCGTAAAGAAGTGAATGGGTTCTATGGAGCGTATAATTGCGCCAAATGTCCTACTTTTGCTGTTCATGCACGATGTGCAACGAGAAACGATGAATGGGACATGGTTGAAAGGGAAGGAACACCCGAAGAAGAGGAAGTTGCACCTTACGAGGTGATTGATGATAAGACTATAAAACATTTCAGCCATGATCATAACTTACGAATCAAAAAGGATGGTGAGATCCTCCAAGAAAGCATACTTTGTGGAGCTTGCGCGTTCCAGATTTGTTCAGAACCGTTCTACAGTTGTGAGCAATGCAGTTTCACTCTCCATACCAAATGCGCTAACCTTCCTCTAAAGAAACGTCATGTCTGTGACAACCTTCCTCTTATGCTACAAAAGACAAGCGCAGACGACGAAATTTCTTGCTGTCATTTATGTTCTCAGTTGTTCACCGGTTTCATGTACACTAATGGCTTGAAGACCATAGATGTACGATGCGGTTCATTTTCAGAACCATTTGTGCATGCAAGTCATCCACATCCTCTGTACTACTCTCAAAGGTACTCCGTGAGCTGTAGTGAATGTCGGTGGAATGGAGAATTAACTTGTGATGAGTGTGACTTCAATTTGTGCTTCCACTGCGGTTATTTACCAAAAAAGGTCATGAGACATAGATACGACGATCATCCTCTCTCCTTGTATTGTGGTGAAGAGAGTGTGGATGGTGAATATTGGTGTGAAGCATGTGAAAAAAAACTGAACCCAAAGAAATGGTTCTATACATGCAATGATTGCGGGGTCTTGTTACATATTTCCTGCGTTGTGGGAAGCTTCACATACATGATGCCAGGTCCATGTCTTAAATATGACAAGCATGGAGAAGTTGTATCCAACACCTCTGTTTGTAGAGCAGTTTGCACCAGGTGTAACATAAGATGCATTCTCCCTTCCATTTTTAAGGGTTACAAGGATGGAGTTGTTGAATACTTTTGCTCTGCCAAATGTTTGTTTAGCTAATTATATCATGTATTTTTTTCTTTTCAAATGAATGTGACCAGTGACCACTTATCAATCTTTGTCAAGAGCACTATTTGGATTCGGAAGCTCGTTGTAAACTGAAAGTCCATATCCTCGATTTGTCACAAAGTTTTCTTTATACCGGTTCCACAAACATCAAGCTTAGTTAACTTGATTTCAAGGTCCACCTCAGGTGAATTCGGAGTTGTGTCATCAACCAACACTGAAGAAAAGATTAACCCACCGAAGAGAAAAGAAGGGTAACATGAAAACAAATAGATGTACCTGAAATTGTTTTTTTTTTGTTAGTATGAAAGTCTCTCTACCTGTGTTCTCGCTGTATCAGCATCATCTTCTATACTAGAAAAGTGTTATTTTAGCATAGACACGTACGAAATACTGCTTTTTTTCTACCTCTACCTGAACCAACCAGCTTGTTTAGAGCCTTCGTTGCACGTAGCATGGAAATATCAAATTACATTTATAGACCGTAGAGAGCTTTCAGACCGAACCTGTGCTTCCTGTAGACGTTTGACCTCTTTCTCCAACTGAAACTCTGCTGCAGCCTTCCCACTCGCCATAGTCTCTAGTTGCGTTTGCTTATAGTACTGCATCATCTTCTTCATTCATATCACATGACATATTCGTATATTTCCCTAGATTAAGGGTTAGGTCTGGCCAAAAAGCAGACGCCTGGAACAGATAAGTACAGTCTTGTAGTATTAGCAGGGTAAGAGACACAAGGCTAACATGAGATCTTGCATGTGTTTGAACTCCAAACTCCAAGCAATTTATTATTAGATTCAAAGCAGACTTTGATATTTGTTTCTTGGTCTCAACGGTAGACGATAGGTGGGGCTTTTGAAACACTTACCTGCGGCCAGAAGCGTATCGTCATGCACTCGTATCGCTCCTGAGATGACTAAACCAAGTCCAAAACCAGGAAGACATGGCTTCAATCACTTCTTTTGTGAAAATCGTCCAATGCCAGGATCCAATCAGAACATTCAGTTTTATGTCCTGGTGAGACATATATAACAAAATCAATCAAGCTTCAGTGGTCGGGTGGCACAAGGCGTTCCGTGGATCCTAAAAGACCCGAGCTCGAATCTGCTGCTAACCCAGATAAACACGCCCGTGGCCAGTGGGGCTTTTCACATTCTTTCTCCGGAAAAGGCTTACCCTTTTTTTTATATATAACTTAATTAAGAGGAGAAAGAAAACAGATTGAGATCTTAACATGAAGAAGTTGTTTCAAACCTTGATGGCACCTAAGAGGTCTTTGACCGGTGAGCCCATGGTTTCTTGAAGGCTTTCAGTGATTCTTTATACGAGTTAACAATCAGTCCCGATCGCATAAACCAATCTTGCTTCAAAATTATAGTTCCAACGGAATGTCTTATGTTGAAAGCAAATTTTTCTACCGTACTTTAGAGACTTAGTTTTGTGCTCAATGGAGGCTGAATCTTCTCTATAGACATCAACATCGCCACCATTGACAGAGGATTTAAAATCCGAGTTCTTCACATTCTTCTTCATCTTAAAAGGAGCTATGAACACAATCCAAAAACAAAGTGAAAAGAAGTATCTGAGGAAGTTTTTGGAAGCAAGAATCTGGAAGCAAGAATCTGGAACGAACTTTGTTTATGTATTATCGTAATGGAATGAAGAAGGTGGTGAAAAAGCCAAAATGGAGGGCTGAGGATGCAGAGAGGTGTCACACTAAAGAAGACAGATTTGTACACTACATGAACTCCACAAGTCGCCACGAACAGTTAGAGGTGGAAAATAAATATATAAGCTGCTTAGTTTTATTTTAATTCATAAGCAAATATACACACTAGAGGACAAATCTAAGGATTAAAAGAACTACTTATACCAAAAGGCACTCACCACAGAGCTCCACCTATAAGTTAGGTTACTTAAATTAAAAAAAACTGAAATAAATTTAGTTAAAGGTTCATTATTATTTAACATAATTTTATTACAAGAGAATTCATAAGCAAATGCACACACGAAAGTATCAAAAAGTAGATGATAAGGGTAGACTTAGAACTAAAAACAAAAGGAACTACTACACCACATTTTAAACGGATACATTACGTTTTTACCAAGGTAAGATACTTGACCCACACGCTTCTTATGTTACATGATGATACCACATCAAAATGCTTATTAATACTAAAAGAAGATAACAAGTACTTTGTGTTCATCCCCAAAGCTCTTTAAGCACAGCAGGTGAAGATACGAAGGATTCCCCCCGCGTTTTCTCTAGGTAGAACTTGCACAGCACCGGTCCTGCAACCTTCCAGACAAAACCACAGTTCCTAACCTTTTTCATTTTGATTGCATGGTCGTAAGCGATGTTGTAAAGTGCCAAGGCTTGCAGATAAAGCTCTTCAAGACTTTTCTTGCTGTCTTTAAACCCAGCAGCACCATAGAACTCCTGCCACACAAGCAGCGTACATAAATCTCAGAATTGTTTCTTTATAATTATAAATAATTAAATTGGGGAGAGACTTCCATTGGACCAGTAAACAAAACATCCTTGATCCATTAGTTTTGTTGGTAGCATCAGATCAAAGAGCTTACCTGCTTGTATCTCTGGATAACTTCACTGGCTGATTCATTTTTTTCCTGCTTGTGTCTCTGAATAACTTCACTGGCTGATTCAGCTTTGTTACTCAACGCCTTGCTCATCTCCCTTCTGTAATCATCATACCACCGTCCATATTTCTCCATATGAAAATCAGAGACCGGCTCATCTTTGAAACATGAGAGTTTATTGATTTCTGAATTGTATAAAGCACAGTCAAACTAATATTCATGATGATATAATGATTTATTTCTGTGTTATACAAGAAAGGTTCATTACCAGATAATGGTGTGTGTTCCCCTGCTGTCTGTGAATTAACAAAGTCATAAATCTTTCCAAGAATGGAAGTAGACTTGAATTTCTGATCTCGCTCCATGTAATGTGGAAAAACATCAGGCTTCAGCTCGTCTGGGAGATCAACTTTTGCACCGTTCTTGGGTGCATCAAGAGCATCATAGTATATATCAATCAGCTTTAACATTTTCTTCTTCATTTCAGCTTTTTCCTCAGCCTTCTCATCTCCTACTGTGAGGAATTTGTCCATTATTGTCAACCAGCTGTCAGCAGCCATCCCTACGACATTGCTGTAAACCCAAGAAAAAAAAAATTAATCCCAGAGATACACATTTTAAAAAAAAAACTTAAGTATTAAAAAGTAAGTTGAGAGTACCTAGCATGGAATCTTGTCTTCAAGTACATATTGAAAAGCTCTTCTTCCAAGTCTTCTGGTAAAAGCTGGCTTGGCTTTTTAGCAGAGTTACTGTTATTAGGAGGAGTCAAACTCACCCACGGTTCACTTGGTTTGAAGTGTTCAAGTAGCTAAACCAGAAAGCAAACCACAAAAAAATCAGGTCACACCAATATGCAATTTTACTTTCTAATGAAGGTGTTATCTACCTCCAGATTTCTTGAGATGAAATACATATCACCATCAAAGTCACCACCTGCAATCTCATCACCCAAAGATCTTGGACCTTTCTGAGGGAAGAACACACCATACTTTGAGTTTCCAACATACTCCTCCAAGGCCTTAACATAAGTAGCCTTAAGTACATGTATGTCTCCAAAATGTAGTCCAGGATTCCTGTAAACTAGCACATTCCCTGAGATTTGGCCAGACTCACTACACCAAACCACAACAAAGAATGTAGTTAGGAAATAAACATCTAACTCAAAAAGTGAAAGAGCAAGAGATTAAGAAGCATACAGGATGACACAGACTTCATCTTCCTTTAACTCTCCAGTGGGATCAACTGTACCCATGAGATAGTATGATTCACTCACAGGAAGCCTTCCTGCTTTGAGATCATTCTTCTCTGTTTTTGAAAGAATATTTAAAAGAATATTCAAATGATCCTTCAAGTGTGGCTCGTCAAGTGGGATACCAGCCAAAATCATTTGTGCAGCGTTGTGATCGTCCATATCTCCATAGTTAAGGGCAGCTGCACAAATTAATTGAAGATCATTCATTAGTCACATCGTAAGTTAAATAGGGACTTTGGAATATTAAGGACCTTCAAGAGCAGCTCGCTTGTTGTTGAAAGTGGTTTTTGACTCTTTCAACGTGTTGCGCAGTATATTCAAAAAGAATACATCAGGGACTCCTCCATAGCTAAGCAGCGCAACCAAGTATCTCGATAGCCTTGCTCTTTTAGGTGGATTACTGGATGATGATGGAAACAAGTAGATGTTACTATCAAGAACTTTAGTATCAAAACAAGAAGTATCCAAGAAACAGACTTTACCTTGTAGTGACTACCTCCAAAGAGTCAAAGGTGCTAGAATTTGACAAATCTCGATCTTTAGAAACCTTGATCATAGAAGGTCGAACCTGGACAGTCCGAGGAGGAAGCTGCCAAAATTTGAAGCAACATAAG
The DNA here is from genome assembly GCF_000309985.2 of Brassica rapa. Classification (NCBI taxonomy): domain Eukaryota; kingdom Viridiplantae; phylum Streptophyta; class Magnoliopsida; order Brassicales; family Brassicaceae; genus Brassica; species Brassica rapa. Next base: position 619,395 of record NC_024801.2, on the reverse strand, counting down.
GAATAACTTGCAAACATTTAAACAAACAAATATGGATTTTGTAATGAAAAAGAACAAAGCAGCCTTACTTTCTTGTTCAAGAGAAAAGTTCCCTTAACAGCATAGCCCCCATAAAACATCCGGAACTGGATCAGAAGAGGCTGTTTGGAAGGAAAAAAAAGTATTAATGTTACTGCTCTGTTCAGTAATACAATCAACCAGAAAGAGGGGAGTGTAGACTTTATTACATACCGGGTCTTGTTTACAAGCTCCCTGCACCTAAGTAAGAAAAAAACATGATAAGGAAACATAAGAGTGAACAAAGTGAACCTAAGACATTTCCCTTTGTCATGGAAATAGAGAACATACCTGAACACTATCACTCCTGAGGCATTTTCCCTTAAATATATTTACTGGACACATCCGAGCCAGGTCCTCAGAGATGTAGCCAGTTCCATCTGAATGTATACGAGGTTTCCCATTCTTATCAAGAACATCTTTATCATTCTCATCCTGCAACTGGAACCACATTAGAGACTACACTAAGTAGATGCAGTTCTTGAAGGAAACATATATTAAGAAAGACGTACATGGCAGTTTATATCATCTATTTCTTCAAAGTTAATCCGAGTCATGTCAACTTCAAGCTTCTTAGTCTTTGAAAGAATTAACGGAAACCTGAAGCATCAACAAAAAGGCTCAAAGATGAAACATATTAGCATGCCTCTAGTAGAGGCTCAGAGAAGAAACTTGAGTACCTTGCCATATACTTGGCCAGGGATGGCAATGTGTGGACATGCATAAAATGCATACGAGCTTCATGGATTGACTTCCATGAAAAGATATAGGGATCTCCCAAGTCATTCGAAGATGTAGAGTCTGTGCGTATAAAGTAGCATTTCACTCCTTTTGTAGAAAAGTCTTTCTTCTTCTCTTCTTTCCCTCCATCTTTGAAAACTGTTTCAACAGAAAGTTAAAAGAAGCTCTAAGTATCTACTTTCTAAACCCAAAGAAAGAATATTTAACAAATGAAAAAGTGTTGTATGTGCAATGACATGAATGATAAGTTAATGGAGTCAAAAATAACAAGGAAAGAGACCCACCAAAAAATTGATAACGGCGTAACCCAATCATGATACCCTTCTTGGCAATCCTTTTGTATGCAGAGTAAGGGTCATTACTATAGGTTGACGAGTTCTTAGGGACATCCTCAAACTTGACAGTCAACACATTATCATCACCCAAGACCTTGTGCAGGTGTGTTCCAGTGGGTTCAAGAAGAGGGCCCTGTGAACATAAGTATCAGTATGTTGAGTCAATGTCAAATAACTTGGAAAAGACTTCTTTCAACAGTTTCTACAAGTATCTCATAAACTAAACGCCTTATAACAGAAAGTAGATATGCGACATGAGAAAATGTAAACATTGGCCCTTTTACTTATTTAACATTAACGAAAAATAGTAGTTAAAGAGTGAAATGAACCTTGAGTGTGTAACTTCCGTCCAAAGCAACATGACACTGATAATAATGAGTCTTCCCACTATCCCATTCAAGTGCCTGCAGAAAAAGGAATTTGTAATTTAAACATAAGTCTCAGTTTCTTGTCAATATACTTTTAGAAATGCAAATCATAAAAGATAAATAATACTTAAAATACAGCAGAGCAAACAGCAATAATGTATACCACTCTACGGTCTGTTGGGGAACAAGAATCCTTTCCCAAGCGCTCCCAGACCACTGCCTCATATGCAACCATAGACAAGTCCCTCCACTGCCTGATCTCATCAGCAGTTATAACCTGAGCCAGCGATTTCCTATAAAACATACAATATTTATTTTTTAAGTATCACAGAAAAGGTAAATATTACTTTAAAATAGATTGATAACTTGCAGCACAAACATACCCAGGAATGTAGCTAAGCAACAGAAACGCCTTCTTAAACTCAAGTTCACCCAAAGCTAAGATCTCAGGAGGAATGTGCTGAGATCCTCCATAGCTTTCTCTTTTCATACACTTTGGAGAAGGAGCTTCAGAGTCAAGAGACATCTCTTCTACAAGCAAACATAGTAAACTACTCTTGAGCATAAGAAATTACATATTTTCACTATTTTCTGTTTTGTGATAACTCACCTCGAAGACGAAGACGGTGTCTTGCAGCAGGAGACTGTGGAGAGCCATTAGTGGCCTGGTCAAGCAAAAAGTTGATGAATCTATTGTGGGTCGTCTTCACTTGCTGCGAGTTTAAGACTTTCCTGAGAGTATCAGAAGCCAACTCCTCAGAAAACAAAGACAGTCTCTGCCTAGTCTCATCACTTATCGGACCAAGATTGTGTTTCCTGTAGACTTCCTCCAAAATTGCTTCAACAGGACCAGGAAGAGTGTTCTCTGACCGTGAAGGAGCTTGATCGCCACCGTTAACATGCTGACTAGTTCTGTTTTCCATTTTTCTCTGTGTTTTGTGTTTTGTTCACTTCTTGTTGTATGGTTTTCTCTTTGGAGTGTAGAGTGAGTCTTTTATAAAGAGTCGAGGAAACTTCACAGAGAAGGAAGCATTAGTTTATTATTGGCTAACCAAAAAGAAAATCTTTTCACTGTGTCAAATTGATTGACAAGAAAAACGCAACTTTGTATAATAGTTAAAAGAGACTAATAATCGGAATTGACATTTCTACCCCTAATGTTAGTCATATATTACCGAAAGGCAACATTTTTTCGCCGCCTAAATTTAAAAATGGCGCCAATTGCGAACCATATGCTTCTCCTAGAGATTTCGAGGAGAATTTACAATTTCACAAAAGTAATGACGACATTTCTTCTGCACATATTCATAAAGGTACGTTCACATGGAGGATTAAGAGAATTTTAAATGCAAACACACAACTTTTTTTTTGAGAAATACATGGATATACAAGGATAGACAATCTATTTACCTACAAGAACTATTATATATATATATTTTAAGGAATTATTATATATTAAATCTTTATCTAGGAACTAATAATTACAAATTTATTTTTCTCCAAACTGATAATTCAAAATTAATTATCCATAGATCATGGTTTTAATTGGCTAATTATGAACCATATAACTTTAAACTGACTAAAAACAAAATAAAATTCACTTAAAAGTAAAAAAAATATCAAAAACTATTTTTTATTAAACCAAACCATCCACAAGTTATATGTCCATAGAACACCCGTCTACAAAACATCAATCCACTCATATGTCAAATTTTTTTGCTTGCACTTTATGTTTTTTATCACCTAATAGAGATTCTTATGTAAATGTTAGGATTAAAGATACAATGAATCTTCAACGAAGCCTATCATCTTTGCATGCTGAATGTGAAGCCTTGATTTAGGTAATGGAGTGTATGAAGACCCTGCAGTTCTCAGATGTAGTATTTGTGACGGATTTTTCTCAATCTGTGAAGATGGTGTCCTCACCTGAAGAATGGTCAGCGTTTGCTATACACATGGAAGAATTCTACCGTAGTAAGACTTTTTTCCCTAACTTCAAGATCAGACATATTCCAAGGACACAAAACACAATGGCGGACAAGCTTGCACGTGGTGCAAAGAGTTCTCCTTCAGCTATGTTATATGTCGATTCACTACCCTCGGTTTGGCTATCTAAACCGGTGGTTTCATAGGCTAATAGCCTCTTATGTTGTAAAAAAAAGACACAATGCATCAATCAATTCTCAATAACGAATCCATGTATACACATCCATTACAACATATGAACATTTACTCAATGCATATCACCACATGCAAGGACCATAAATGTTTTGTTGTAGATATATATTTAATAAATCGTTTGACGTTCCATATCAATGTGGAGGGGTTTCTATGTTTGATCGCTCAAAATTCTCTACATACAATTTTCCAAATGACAAACACACACGCAAAATGCACATCTTCGGATCCACATACATGCATCTACACAAAACCCAATCCAAATCAGTTTCACAAATCCTCATCAAGTACATGTGTTCATGCACTGTGTTTTTTGTATTTGTGTTCACTCACCTACATCAACTAGTAAAAATTTCAAAATTTATAATTTTCAAATCAGAATTTTGAATCGGTTTATGTGAAAATTTCAGGTCCATTTATACATTTTGGGTACAATTTGGGTATATCTTACCCTATACCCGAAATTGGACCCGAAAACATGTAACCTGATAACACTAAACCTGCAAATTTCAACACAAAATTCAAAAGAATAAAAACATAGTTTTAATATATAAATTTTACCAAATAGTCGACATAAAAACTGATCAAGTGGCAATTCAAAACCATAAAGAACAACCAAAAACATAAAGAACAAACCAAAAACAATAACAAAGTGATAACTCGGTCTCGGTACTTATGAATTATGAGCAGCAACATTTAAAATTTATCTTCTATCTCCATTCAACATCTGAAATTTAAAACAACAAGAATTAATTTAATTATCAAGAATGAAAACGTAACACAAATATTATAGAGATGTAATTATAAAGAAGGAGATAGAAACCATAAATTATACATCTTATAAGATTATCTTACATCTCTAATTGCTTAAGCATTTGTTTCTTTCTTATGACTCCTTTTCCTTTGAGTTTAATCTCACATTTGAGCCACTGCTCGGTACACATTAATACTTCTATCATATACTGTGTTAAGAAGCTTCTGCTTGAGTCTAAAACTCGGCCACTAGGGCTGAAGGCAAATTCAAATTTTACAGAAGACACTTGCATTGCAATTATATCCCTAGCTACTAGTGAGTGAAACCATATACTTTGCATGATTAACCTTCCAATATGAGAATACATCATACTCTGAACCATCTATAAGATTTGGATTATCCACATTCTCTTTCAAATACATATCTATCTTTTTCTTTTTTAAAATCATGTTTCTCGAACATGCTCGTTGTAGATGTCCTTCATGCGCTCATAGACAAGCCCGTTCCCAAGTACTGTTATCTGAGATACTTCATCTCCAAATTGATCTTGTGACTGAGATTCAGAAGATGCTCCTTGAGACTGACGATGAACTGATGCAACCAAACCACCAACAGTGCCATTGTTGTTGTACTGATCATCAAACAAACTCCTCAAAATGTCTTCTACTTCATCATTCAAATGAGTAATCAGAACTGAACCTGCTCCATAAACTTCAAAAAACACTCTGTGAAAAAATTCATTTCCTTTGTTGGGTCAAGAACACCAACAACAATACTAAGCTTATTCATCTCAAAATTTGTCCCAAATGGACCCCAATACTTTCCTAGTTTCCTTAACATGGTTGCTCCCTTAAACTTTAAAATTCCATCTGAACTAGAAGACGTGCTTAATTAATCCAGTAATGTTCCTCGTTACGGTGATGATTGCAGTAAACAACTTATGCGTACAAACCAAATTTGTAGCAGACATAACCAAAGTAGCTTTGTGGAAAATTATTAAAAATTGGACTAAACTATTAACTGTTTCCCAAGCATCTTTGCTTGATGGTCCAAGTCGTTTTTTTCCTCCACAGTTTCGTTGACGTAGTCTTTATAGGACTTCTCCTAGGCTTCCATCTTGTCAAAATCCACCTTAAATTTCAAAGCCTGTTCTAGCATCATACATGTGCAATTTCACCTTGTTTTCACACCTAAAGGTAAGTTTCCTCTTTGAATTCTTCCTGACTCTACACCCTGCTTAAAGGACCTCGGTGTTGAAGACCTCAAAAAATGAATGGCAATACGAATGCAGTTTACACTGCTGTCTATCTCCTGCAAACCTTCTCCAACAATCAGATTGAGTGTAGGAGTAGCACACAAAAATGCATAAACCGGCCATCTGAAACCAATGTCTCATCTCCATTTTTTTTTCCTTAAAAGCTTCTTTAAAGTTTCTCATTGCTAAACTGTTTGATGTGGCATTATCTATAGTTATGTTGAACACTCTTTTGATATCTCATTTCTCTAAGCAGTCAAGAAGTTAAATTAAACCAAAGAACAAACAACAACATAATCAAATTTGAAGTCGGAATCGACCTAGAAATATTAAACCCTAAACAAAAAACAATTCGAAAGCAAGGAACACAATAATCTTAGACTCAGATTAAACCAAAACCATAAACAAGAATTAAAACAAAAGTTAGAGACTTACCCTCAATCGATTTCGAGACGCTAATGAAGGAGCCGTTAGGGTTAGGCTCTGATTTAGAATCTGATGAACTTGATTCTTAAGGGATTCCAGTTTGACGGTGTTTGCCGTTTGGTTTTGGAATTACAATTTATAAATCGATAATCTCTTTGTTTTAATCTATTTTGGGGGGAGTGTAAACGAACAAAGGGAACTAATGGTAAATCGAGCAAGTAGAAATCAATAGATAGTATAGGGTAGGGTGGTTATTAAAACTCTAGTCCACTAATACCTGATCGGGTATAGGGTGTGGTTTGAATCGGATCTAAGAACTGCACGTCTTCAGAAATTAGACCCTATAAGATAAAATGGGTTTACATGTACCCGATCCGAACCGGCTTTTTAGGTCAGTTCTGGTTTGGCTCTTCGGTCCGGGTAAATGATCCAAGCCTAACAGGAAATACGACATTTTTCTGTACATATTCATAAAAGCACATTCACCCTGGAGGATTACTGACCAAACGGATTTACCAAATTAGCCTTGAAGAAGTGGCTAGTAGTTAAATTATTATACATACAAAGGGATTTTGTGTTCTTCATATAATGGATACTAGATATTTAAAAAAATACTTAATAGTTCCTAAATCTTTTTAATCATCTTCTAACTTGTCTTTTAAATAATTTATATACATAGACTGTAAAGAAAATATTTTCTATATATCGTAAATTAAAATTTTGTTTACCATATTTTACTTATAAAATTAAAAACTTGACTATACTAAACCCTATTTTACTTATAGAATTAAAAACTTAACTATACTATATTTAATAGATTATATTTCCAAATTAATTTTTTTTATACCTACTTATGCAAAATTTATAGTACACAATATAATTAATAAACCCTCTGCTTCTCGTAGAGTTTTTCAAGCAATTTTCAATTTCACAACTGTAAATGTTAACATAATGACTTTGTGTTCTTCAGATTATGTATACATGTCACTCTGCTTTTTTTTTTTTACTTAATTAACTAAATTTAATGCTGTCAGGGAAACAAGAGAACCACATCACATCTTTGGTTAGTTTACTCACCTAACACGCTTATTTGAAGCAACAAAGGCTTATCATTAACCTAAGTAAAATTGTGCAGAAAGTAAACAATGATCTTTCAATGTCAAGGCTTGTGGGTAGAGTTTCTTGAGTTCCTCCAGCGCCAAGTTTACTACCCCTTGGCCACTGGTTCCCTCACTGTGATTCGAAACATGATAAGGAAACACAAGATACTCGAAGAAACTCCTGAATATCAGTCACTTCTGATATATTTCCCTTTATAAATATGTGATCTCATCATCCTCAACCAAAGTCATTAGTAAAATAGGGAATGAGGAACATTTAGATTAATTACAAGTTGTAAGATTACTCAACTCTGGTGCACTGGTAGCTAATTATTATAAATATAATACAAGCTTCGTTTTTTTTTTTTAACGCTGATTTATTATGATCTTACAATTATGATATAGGAAATATTACATAGACGATTCGACAACCGACAATACTACCTGCCTTATGAAGACCTACGCCTAACTGCAGCACCTGAGCCGTCCTATGAAGATCCACGCCTGACCAGATTTACTTGCACCATGTTGAAGATCTCTTGCAAGTCTTTCCTTTGTAGTCTGCATAATTGGTTAATAAACCGCTCTCTCCGGGACTTGAAACCTGGATTTTCTGTAATGTGCAATAAATTGCATAGTCTGGGATTCGAACCCCAGACCTGGGTGTAGAAGCCTTTAAACCTTAACCAATAGGCTACGGTGCTTCCACACAAGCTTCGTTATACACATGAAAATAGGTTCTACATTCATAAAACTTAACAAAAGGCATTACAACACTTCCTGATTAGATTAGAACAAAAACAAACGGGCTTTTACTAAGGTAAGATAGGTGACTCACACGCTTCTTATCTTACATGATCACAACAAAAGGCTTATTTATATTACAAGAACAGGGCAGATAACATGTGCTTTGTGCTCAACCCAAAAGCACCTTAAACACACCGAGTGGACATACTAAGGAACTTTCCTCCGTTTTCTAAATGTAGAACCTGCACAGGACCGGTCCTGCAACCTTCCACACAAACCCACAGTTTCGAACGTTATTCATTTTGTAAAGTGCCAAGTCATGCGGATAAAGCTCTTCCAACCCTGCAGGACCATACAACTCCTGACACACAAGCAGAAACAAAAAGAACTATTATAGCCGCAAACAGAGCTATTACAGAATCTTGAAAAGCTCTTACTTGTTGTTCATTAAGCGGCACCAAAAAGAGCTATTATAGCCGCAAACAGTCCAAGACATGGAGCATGCCACTGAACTGGTAGAATATAAATTTCTTTCCAAGGGAAGTACAAAGTAAATGCCTCTTTTCGTTTATAAAGCACTGCAAGTTGATCGTGTAATAGTTTCAGTTCTGTAGAATATCTAGCTTTACCCAATTAGAGATCCATCCTGGTTATGTACTCGGATCACATTTAACAAATATTAAACACATAAAGAACTCATATAGTCATATACGATACCAGAGACATTACAATATAAGATTAAACAAACATTAAGTTAAGATCTCTATCATTTACAACTTTTTAACATTTGTGACAAAAAGAAAAAACAGAGCAAAGAAAATATAATCAGCACAATCTTCTTCCCACTCATAACCTAAACCGAATCCTGAGGAATTCCCAGTAATAGTTTAGCATATGATCATCAGGTCTCACACAATCCCACTTCCCATTACAGAATATGGCATACGCATCCGCTGCATACCTATGATTGAATAATTCCCTAATGAACAAAAACTCTCAACAGAAATAAAATCTGAGTATTCAAAGACTTACTTTCCAACGCCATGCAGTTGAGTCACATGAGTCCAGCTCTCTTGAAGATACTCGAGAGAAACCCGTTTTATCATTTTGGATCTCTTCTTCTGTAGTCCAAGAGGCTTTATCAGAGTCTCTATCTCTTTCTCTTCGACTTTTGTAGCAGTCTTTGCATTAGGACACAGCGCAAACAGGTCTGATATCACCCCCCGCGTCTGCAATCACGTTAAGAAAAATCAACTGACCGACAAGTGAGCCTTTTCTTCTTACAAGAGCAAGTAGTTCCAGTCATGTCTGAATCAATCCGCTTGCATCTACACTTCTTCTGAGACAGTAGGTCTCACTTCCTACTCTCTACTAAAATTATGTAAGTTCAAAAGGGAGAGGAAAGAGGACAGAACCTGTGCACCAGAAGTTTTGTTGAGAAGCATACATATGACCAGCACCCGCCATGGATCGTGCCAGTGATCTTCTTGAAGTAGATTACATGGAGATGGCGGAGGCACCCATGTGTTATCAGGCGTTTTCCGCAGGTATGCCTCATCAGTCTTCTGAGACTGAGACAGAGAATGGCTCACAAGAGGAGTTTTCCTCACCCTTCTTGGTATCTCCTTTTGTGATTCATTTACTTGGGCAGACAGGCCATGGAAATATCTTGAAACTTTCACGATCTTAAAGTATTGACGCATATCTCTTGGCGGGTTTGGAACAGTTGATCCCTGGAAGTATGGAGAAACTTTTCGGACTTTAGCTTTCCTAGTACTGCTTCCACTTTGCGTTTTAGAAGACTCACTATCAGAATTACACCCTTGTTTGTGCTGGAAGTACGGAGAAACTCTTCTTACTTGAGTCAGATATTCACTACATTCTTGTCTTTCACTGTGAGATTCAAAAACACTATCACTATCATCCTTTACTGTGTTCCCTGGAGTAACAAGATTAGTTCTGGTTTTACTTCCAAACCCATTCCATGTCTTCCTCCTCACACCTTTATAAGTACACTCAGACAACAAATCATCCAAACTTCTACACGAAACAAAACTGTTTCTTGTCCCCTTACACTGAAGAACCAAATGACCAGAACCATGTCTAGTTTCAGTAACACCCTCAACGCAAATTCTAACATTAAACAAACTAAAAAACGAGCGACTCTCGTCACTTACCTCGGAGCTGGGTCTGTCGTTTAAATGGTTAGGCGAGGCCCGAAGAGTCCTCGTCACTGAACTATCATCGTTAGGCATATGAAATTTCACTTGATGAGCCATCATCTACCATTAATCTATCCCAAATAACAAAAAAAACGACTCCTTTAGCTAAATTAGCTACCGACCCATACTACAAAATCGAAAATTTCACCTGGGTTTGGTAGATTCTGAGTTTGCTTGGCAATGAAAAGCACGAAATCGAGGAGCTTCTGTTTGGGTGAGGAAAAAAGATCGATACTTTTTTATTATTACTAGATACTACGTGTGTTTTGCCCATGATACGACTTAAACATTTTCATAATTTTTTAAAAATTATTTGTACACTATATTCATTATATTAAAATAAATTTTAAAATATTTTAATATATATTTTTAATTATATAATTAAAAAATTTATTTGATTTATATTTAATTATGTATTTTATGTTTTTAACTTTTTACTAAAATACTTTTTCAGATAACAATACAATATATATATATATATAGATATTTTTTAATTATATTTTTAGATTTTGGATAATTCAATATTCTATTTTAAATTATTTAATTAAGAATTTTATTTGATTAATATTTAGTTTGATAAATCATGTTTTAAACTTTTTACTAAAAGACTTTTTCAGATAACAATACAATATATACATAAATTACTATTTTTTAAATTATATTTTCAGATTTTGGATAATTCTTACTATTATAATTTTAATCAATTATCTAATCAAATAAATTAAAATTTCGTTTTTATTTTTTCATTTAGTTACATTTTATTCATTAAGGGTATAAACGTTATTAACCGCTCTAACTTTTAACGTGAGAGCTTGATTCCAAAAATTTACTTCGCAAATAATAGTATAGATCTAGAGTCAGTCCCTTGCAACCACTGTTTTGAAACCCACCCAGTCACGGTGAACCGGAAAACCCAGTAGCCCATAAAAAAATCAGTTTTAGTTTTGCAAAAAATCCAATATTTAGAAACCGCAAAAATCCGTAAAACTCAATAAAACTCGGAATCCGATACCTGTTGAACTAAAAAATAAGTCGGTTGAACCAATAAATAACTTTTACTTATTTTTTAGTTTTTAATTATGTTTTTAGATTATGTTTTATATTATAAGTTTCCAATTAAGAAGTTAGTTGCTGAAAAAAAAGTTTGTTTTCCCTTTTCATTTGTATAGTTTTAGTGGGGGTTATTGGTTGGTGTATTTTGATATATTTGAAAATTCAAACTAAATCTAGTGTTATTGGTTCTATGATTTTAAAATATGTATTGAAATCATATGTTATTCGTTTAATGATTCATAAATGGGGAAATTTCACTTTTACCACTTTTAAGATACTATTATTCATGTTTGCCACTACTAAAGAGACATTTTCAAAAATACACTTTTCATTAAGAGGTAAAAAACTCTTATATACTTGTTAAATATATATAATAAATAAATATGTAAATAAATAATAATTATATATCCTTGTTCTAAATCCTAAACCCTATACCCTCAATTCTAAACCCTAAATCCTCAATTCTAAACCCTATAAACTAAACTCTATCTCACCTTTCAATTCTTAATCCTAAGTCTATATTAGTTATATAACATTAGGATTATAAATGCATTTTTTCTCTCTTTAAAAATGAGGGTAAAAGTGATTCGTGTAAACTTGAAAAGTGGTATCATGAAAGTGATATTTTTGGCAATTTCTCTTCATAAATTATAATTCAAATCAAGTGTTATTCAATCATACGAATTTACTAATAGATTTGATTTCATAATGGATTAGCATGGATTTATTTGTTAAAAATACAAAGGCTCAAATCCGAGGGAAAACCTCCGGATTTGTAAATACTAATCCGAGAGAATTTGTATATTTTACTTGGATTTATAAATAATGGATTTCTAAATCAATCAAAATATATAAACCAATAACACATCTCCTTAGTATTTATAAATCCAAGTAAAATATACAGATTTTTAAATTTTTTCGGATTAGTAATTACAAATCCAGAGATTTTCCCTCGGATTTGAGTCTTTGTATTTTTAACAAAAAAATACAAAAAAATCCATTCAAATACATTATAAAATGAAATTTATTAGTAAATCCATACGATTGAATAACACTTGATTTAATATAGAATTTATGAATCATTAAACCAATAACACATGATTTTAATACATATTTGAAAATCATAAAACAAATAACACTAAATTTAGTTCGGATTTTCAAATCCATTAAAATACAACAACCAATAACCCCTACCTATATTTGTGATTTTTAGATTTTGATGAAGATTTCACTATGCCACCTGAAGAAAATAAAGTGAACGATGGCACAGAGAACCAAATTAGTTGATGTGATTTGGTGTTAGTTTATTTCCGTTATTGACAGTTTATTATGATCTTTTACTTTTGTTTTATTTTGGATATGGAGTTTAATTTATTATTTACATTAGAAATTTAAATATTTATGAATTTTATGTCTTGATTTTTTTAGATGTCGTAACTCTTACCTTTTGTTACAGAAAATTTTAAATAGTCTAAATCATTTTTTGATATTTTGTATGTCAATTGAATATAAAAATATAAAACTAAAGTTAAGTATTTTCTAAATATTTTTAAACATAAAATATATCCAAACTATTATTTTGTGTTTTTTTAAAAAAATTTAGAAAATATTAAACTTTAGTTTCTATATTTTTATTTACATAGCTAATATATTATTATATAATAAAATTAATTTATTTATTACTCGCGCAGTTCATCCGCTGTCGATCCAGTGATCCATCGACCCAGTAAGTCGTCCGGTTTTGTTTGATGTTTTAATTTAATAAATAAATAAAAGTAAGAAATCAGTTTATTATATTTTTAGGATTGTTTTTGCATATGTTGTGTGAAAATTATTTTATAATTAAGAACTCGTTTTTACATACTTCTAGTTAATATTTCTATTTTATAATCATGGTGCATAGGTGAATTTTTATCAACTTTCTACTTAGTGCTAGAGAAAACACTCGTACCTATAATTTAAACCCAACTCAACCCGAATTAAGAATTAGATGGAAAAAAATTAAAAGTTAAATAAGGCCAATCGAGTCACTCACAATATCATACACTTTCTTATGTAATAATTTAATATTTTATTATAACTTATCCTATGCTTATTAATTTTCTTAATTCATTATTTTTAATCATATATTTTCATAACAACATTTTCATTGAAAATGAAGTAGACAAATATTACATAGTAAAAACAAAAAAATGTAATAAGATGAAAATGAAACTTGTTTTTTTTTTGACAAAATGCATATAAAAATCACTTCCGTGACTATAATAATAATCTAACTTTTATGACCAAACATAAAAATATATATCAAATATGAGTTTGTTTTCGTATGATCAAACATGTGTATTATTTCCGTATGACCAAACACATATAAATGACAATCATGAGGACATCCTAATTTTGATTTTTGTTAATTAAATAGTTTAAACATCATACTTATCATCAAATTCCTTTTTTTTTAACACTAAATAATTTTAAACTTTTATTTTGTTTGGATTTTTTTTTAAAAGGCTTCTTTTCATTTACAATTAAATATATATATATATCAAACACTCTTTTACATTTTTTGTTTAGGATTTTAGGAAAAGAAAATTACGGGAAATTTTTTATGTTTACCATTTTCTTGCTACCATTATTCATGTTTACCACCATTAAATAAACATTTTCAAAAAAAAAACACTTTTCATTAAGTGACAAAAGACTCTTATATCATTGTTCTCTATATATATAATAAATAAGAATTCAAATAAAAAAAATAATAATAAAAATAACTTTTTTTTTATGTTTTCGAATTATAATTTTTCAAATTTGAACATTTTTATATTTTTTTGAATTTGTTTTTGGAATTTTTTTTTCGATTATTTTTTTGCAAATTTATTTTTGAAAATCAAAAACTGTTTTTACCATATTTTACTTATAGAATTAAAAACTTAACTATTCTAAACCCTATTTTACTTATAGAATTAAAAACTTAACTATCCTAAACCGTATTTTTCTTATAGAATTAAAAAATTAAATATACTATATTTAATACATTATATTTCCAAATTTAAAATTTTATTTTATACCTACTTATGTAAAATCTATAGTACACAGTATAATTAATAAACCCTCTCAAGCCCGTCCTAGCCATAAGGATGGTAAAGCTGTTGCTTTAGGCTACATTTATATTTAACATTTTTATGACCACAAAATCTTAACCTGTGTAATGATCATAAGTGGTCGTTTTTTATCTTCTTTAGTATAAGATGTAATATTTAGTTATTTTCCTTCTTCTCATGCTTTCTTGGTGTCTTCTTTCAATAGAATCCCATTAGATATAATTGATATTAAAGAATATTTAGTTATTTTCCTTTTCCTCATAATTTCCTAGTGTCTTTTTTATAGCTAATAATCATGTATATATATTTCTTTTCAACTATCATTTATTGTCCTCTAAATTATCATAGTTAAAGACAGTCATATTTTATATTTCAAACACATATTAGTAATGCATTTTTCTTATATTTTTATGATTTTCTTGATTCTTTATATAATTGTAAAATAACTTAACAAAAATCCAGGTTAAAATTTACAGCAATCACAACTAAACTGTTATATTTGTTTGATTTAAAAGATAACAGAAATTTGGTTTTAATGCAATACATTTTCCTATATAAAATAAATATATAGTAATGATAAACAAAAGTCAAAATTTCTGAAAATAAATCAAAGGCCACATTTTTTATTTTGGTTTAGAGAAAACCACCAAAATAACTTCAAACTTTCAAAAAGAAGCCCAAAAAAACTTGAACTTGTATATGAGTAATTTAAATCTTCAACTTTTAAATATTGGTCATTTTAATCTTGTTTTTATGTTGACCCAGTCATTTTAACTTAGCAATAGTCAACTGTTAATATACATTTAATGTCTGTTAAGATTAAACTACGTAACTTTAACTAAACCAGCGTCAGTTTTATCTTATTTGAAACAATAGTTGTTTCTTGTGAGTCAAGAAATTGAAATGAAAGACAAGTTTTCGTTTAAGTGTTAATGACTTTTGTCTCAGTACTGTTCTTCTCAATAATTCTTGTGATTATGAAATAAAGATAAATTAAATTTATTGGGACGAAGATGCTAAAAACACCAGAACAAACATACACGGGCTGTACAAAGAAACATAAGACAAAGGAGAGACACAACACTAACACGTCATCACCAACCATTGACATAGCTTTAAAGAACTCATAGAACAGCTTCTTGTTTTCTTTAAATCATTATTTCTTTCTTACTGTTAGAGTTTCAAGATTAAGAGAGATTGATTTTGATTCTTTCTCATTCTCAATCTACAAGAACTGCTGCTCCTTCCACCTGTTTCAACCACCATTGTTTGTGTTATGAGTCTTCAAAATGTTGCTGAAAAAATGAAACTAGATATAATATGTTCTTAAAGAATCAATCAATCAGCTTGAATGTGGCTCCCCAAATTTCTTCTTAAGCAGGAATGGCATTGATCTTATTCTTAGGGTTCTCAAAGCTCCTAAGCCCACCTAACGCAATTGAGTAAAAACAGCCTGCAACACAGACAACCATTCAAATCGCTGCAGTGTCCTAAAAGTCTTGAACCTAAAGCAAAAACAAAAACAATCTTGAGGGAAAGAAGCAAGTGATTTCCACAAGTACCTTTTAGCAACTCAAATGTATTCTTCTCTTCTTAAATAAAGCCAAAGCAAAGTGACAAAGTCATAATAGCTAAAACAAAGTTATAATCAAGCCACAAAGCCCCAAAGTCTCAACACCAAAACGTAAACCATGGCCATAAATAACAAAGAAATACACACAATAGCTCTTCTTTAAACTCACGAATCACCCACTTCAGTTCTTCAGAAGGACGACCAGTATTTTCTTGAGTCTGTGGACACCACTTGACCATCTTGTTATAATCTACGTAAGACTCAACGAGGAAACGATCAAACTTCTCAGCTCGTTCTGGATAAACTAGCTCTTCACAACATTCTTCTTCGGTCTGTGTTTTCCGTGGAAGGATGTGTGGTCGATTTGGGGATTCGATGAAGAATATTTTATCAAACGATGGGATTACATCTAACGGAGGTTAAAGATAATTAACTGTTGACTTTAGAGTAGTTTAAATGACCTAGTCAACATAAATGTGAGATTAAATCGGCCAATATTTAAAAAAAATTGGTGATTTAAATTGCTCAAGTTCAAGTTTTTTTTTGGCTTTTTTTTTTTAAGTTGGAAGTTATTTTGGAGGTTTTCTCTTTTGGTTTAGGCCACGGGATATTCCGGGCCGGCACTGAACCCTCTGCTTCTCCTAGAGTTTTTCAAGCAATTTACAATTTCACAACTGTAAATGTTAACATAGCACATGACTTTATGTTCTTGGATTATGTATACATGTCAGTCTACTTTTTTAATTATTCTGCTTAACTAACTAGGTTTAATGCTGTCAGGAAAACAAGAGAACCACATCACATCTTGGTTAGTTTACTCACCTAACACGCCTATTGAAGCAACAAAGGCTTATCATTAACTTAAGTAAAATTGTGCAGTAGGTAAACAATGCTCTTTCAATGTCAAGGCTTGTGGGTAGAGTTCCTCCAACGCCAAGTTTACTACCCCTTGGACACTGGTTCCCTCACTGTGATTCGAAACATGATAAGGAAACACAAGAAACTCGAAGAAAGACCTGAATATCAGTCACTTCTGATATGTTTCTCTTTATAAATATCTGATCTCATCATCCTCAACCAAAGTTGTTGGGATTCGGGACTATACGTGAGACTGTGGGAGACTACATCAAAAAATCTGTCAGGGACTTCGTTAGGATTTAGTGATGGAAATCAAATAAGATCGCATAACTTAAACCAATACAAAAACGTCATATTAGGAAAATGAAATATCACTTTTATGGATTTATGGAAATTGATAGGATCCTGAAAATATTATTTTCATGGAGTTATGGAAGTTACAAGTATTTTGAAATATTTTTAAATAGGTTTATGGAAAAGGGTGAATGCCCTAGTCTAATTAGGTTAATGTAATAGATTCATATATAAGGAGAGCTCGTGTGTTTCATTATCTCTTGTCCAAAAAGGTCTTCTGTGAGCGGTCCTTTGCGACCAAGCCTTGTGAGAGAGAGGTGCTATGTCTTTGTACTTGAGTTATAGCGAATTGCTTCATTGTCAGGCTCCATTGACGTAGTCATTCTAAGTAAACCCTGGGTAAATAATACTTGTGTTTATCTTCTATGTTTATTCCGTGTTCTTTTTCTGAGTGTGCCAACGATCGAGTTTGTGTCTTTGATTATGATACCAGGTCAAAATGGTCTTGCCATTGTGGTTTAAACAAAAATCATTAGTAAAATAGGGAACGAGGAACATCTAGATTAATTGCCATTGTGTTTTAAACAAAAGTCATTAGTAAAATAGGGAACGAGGAACATCTAGATTAATTACAAGTTGTAAGATTGCTCAACACTGGTGCAGTGGTAGCTAATTATTATAAATATAATACAAGCTTCGTAATACACATGAAAATAGGTTCTACATTCATACGAACTTAACAAAAGGCATTACAACACTTCTTGATTAGATTAGAACAAATACAAATAGGTTTTTTACCAAGGTTCGAAACTTGACTCACACGCTTCTTATCTTACATGATCACAACAAAAAGCTTATTTATATTACAAGAACAGGGCAGATAACATGTGCTTTGTGATCAACCCAAAAGCACCTTCTTAAACACACCTAGTGGGCATACTAAGGATTTTTCCTCCGTTTTCTCAAGGTAGAACCTGCACAGGACCGGTCCTGCAACCTTCCACACAAACCCACAGTTTCGAGCGTTGTTCATTTTGACTGCATGATCGTAAACGATGTTGTAAAGTGCCAAGGCTTGCGGATAAAGCTCTTCAAGCCCTGCAGCACCATAGAACTCCTGACACACAAGCAGAAAAAAAAATCTATTGGTGGGAGACAAAATAACACAAAACACACGTTCATTGAAGAGCTTGCCTGCTTGTATCTCTGGATAACTTCATTGGCTGATTCATCTTTGTTACCCATCGCCTGTATCATTTCCTTTCTGTACTTTTCATACCACCGTCCACATTTCTCCATATGATGATCAGAGACCGGCTCAACTTTGAAACATGAGAGTTTACTCATCTCTGAATTGTATAAACCACAGTTGAAAATAGATATTCATGATGATATAATCATTTGTTTCTGTGTTCTGATCAGTAGTAAGAAGAAAGGTCCTTTACCAGCTGATGGTTTGTGTTCCTCTGCTGTATGTGAATGAACAAAGTCATAGATCATTCCAAGAATAGAAGTGGAATTGAATTTCGGATCACGCTCCAAGTAATGAGGGAAAACGTGAGGCTTCAGCTCGTCTGGGAAATTGACGACCTCAGCACCTTGCTTAGGTGCATCAAGAGCATCATAGTATATATCAATGAGCTTTAACATTTTCTTCTTCATTTCAGCTTTTTCCTCAGCCCTCTCATCTCCTAGTGTGAGGAATTGGTCCATTATTGTTAACCAGCTATCAGCAGCCATCCCTACAATATTGCTGTAAACCCAAGAAAAAAATAATGAGTCCCAAAGATTCACATTTTTTTTGGCATTAAAAAAGTAAGTTGAGAGTACCTAGCATGGAATCTTGTCTTCAAGTACATATTGAAAAGCTCTTCTTCCAACTCTTCTGGTGAAAGTTGGCTTGGATTTTTAGCAGAGTTAATGTTAATAGGAGGAGTCGAACTCACCCACGGTTCACTTGGTTTGAAGTGTTCAAGTAGCTACAACAGATAGCAAACCATCAAAAAAATCAGGTTACAACAAAACAGAACTTTACTTTCAAATTCAGTGCATTACCTCTGGATTTCTTGAGATGAAATACAAATCACCTGCAATCTCATCACCCAAAGATCTTGGACCTTTCTGAGGGAAGAACACACCATACTTTGAGTTTCCAACATACTCCTCCAAGGCCTTAACATAAGTAGCCTTAAGTACATGTATGTCTCCAAAATGTAGTCCAGGATTCCTGTAAACTAGCACATTCCCTGAGATTTGGCCAGACTCACTACACCAAACCACAACAAAGAATGTAGTTAGGAAATAAACATCTAACTCAAAAAGTGAAAGAGCAAGAGATTAAGAAGCATACAGGATGACACAGACTTCATCTTCCTTTAACTCTCCAGTGGGATCAACTGTACCCATGAGATAGTATGATTCACTCACAGGAAGCCTTCCTGCTTTGAGATCATTCTTCTCTGTGTTTGAAAAAATAGACAGCTGATCCTGCAAGTGTGGTTCGTCAAGTGGGATACCAGCCAAAATCATGCGTGCAGCGTTGTGATCGTCCATATCTCCATAATTAAGGGCAACTGCACATGTAAACCCACTTCTTAGAAGATCCATCGTAAGTAAATAAGGACTTTGGAATGTATGTTAAGGACCTTTAAGAGCAGCACGTTTGTTGTTGAAGACAGTTTTGGATTCTGCCAGAGTATTGAGCAAAATATCTAGAAAGAATTCATCAGGGACTCCTCCATAGCTGAGCAGCGCAACCAAGTTTCTTGATAACTTTGTTCTTTTAGGTGGATTACTGGATAATGGAAACAACAACATGTTACTATTAAGAACTTTAGTATCAAACAAGAAGTTTCAAAGAAACACATTTACCTTGTATTGACAACCTCTAGGGAGCCAAAAGTGCTAACATTTGACAAGGCTGGATCTTTAGAAACCATGATCATAGAAGGTCTGACCTGGACAGTACGAGGAGGAAGCTGCCAAAATTTGGAGCAAGGAATAGCTTGAAAACATTTAAACAAACAAATATGGATTTTGTAATGAAAAAAAGAAAGAGACAAGACTTACTTTCTTGTTTAAGAGAAAAGTTCCCTTAGCAGCATAGCCATCATAAAACATCCGAAACTGGATTAGAAGAGGCTGTTTGGAAAAGTAACTGTTACTATGGACAAGTATATAAGGGAGCATGAACATGGGTTTGAAATTTAGTATACATACCGGGTTTTGAACATTATTGCTCCTGAGACATTTCCCTTTATATACATGTACTGGACACATCCGAGCAAGGTCCTCAGAGATGTAGCCAGTGCCATCTGAATGTATACATGGTTTCCCATCCTTATTAAGAACATCTTTATCATTCTCATCCTGCAATTGGAACAGAGGGTAAAAGATCAAAGGACACAGAGAACAAGACTTAAGTAAAGACTAATTAGATAGAGACACGGTTTCTAAAAGGAGAAAATAATTAACAAAGTACATGGCAGTGTATATCATTGATTGTCTCAAAGGTTATCCCATTCATGTCAACTTCAAGCTTCTTAGTCTTTGACAGAATCAAAGAAAACCTGAAGCATCAACAAAAACACACAGTGTCTCAAATTAAAAAGGAAAAAATTTCTCAAATAGATTAATAAAAGAAACTGAGGTACCTTGCCATGTAGTTGGCCAAAGATGGCAATGTGTGGACGTGCATAAAATGCATACGAGCTTCACAAATTGACTTCCAAGAAAAGATGTAAGGAGTTCCCAAATCATTCGCTGAAGTGGAATCAGTGCGTATGAAGTAGCATTTCACTCCTTCTGTGGAAAAGTCTATCTTCTTTTGACCTTTTCCACCATCTTTGAAAACTGTTCAACACAAAAAGAATATTTAACAACGAAAAAGTGTTGTATGTACAGTGTGACATGAATGATATATCAAAAGAGAACAAAAAGGAAAAAGACCCACCAAAAAATTGATAACGACGTAAACCGACCATGATACCATTCTTGGCAATCCTTTTGTACGCAGAGTAAGGATCAGTTGACGAATTTTTCTGGACATCTGCAAACTTGACCGTCAAAACATTAGCATCACCCAAGGCCTTGTGCAAGTGTGTTCCAGTGGGTTCAAGAAGAGGTCCCTGCCAAAACAGTGTCTCCAGTCCATTATAAGTACAAGTAGATCGAGTCAATGCCTATTGACCCCACCACGATACTACGTGTAATAGAGACATAAGATAGAAACTTGCCAAAGAATTATTTCAACATAAAAAGTAGACATGCGACATTGGGAATATATGCAAAGCACGAAAGAAGATAGTAGTTGAAGAGTGGACTGAACACCTTGAATGTGTAACTGCCATCCGAAGCAACATGACATTGGTAGTAGCTAGTCTTCTCATTATCACATTCCAGTGACTGCAGAAACAGAGGAAGCATATAAAGACCCAAACAGTACAAAATATGTCTCTCTTTCTTGTTAATTCACCTTTATTAGGAATTCATATCAATAAAATACCAAATAGAGGAAACAGACAAAAATACCAATCTACGGTCTGTTGGGGAACAAAATTTATTTCCCAAACTATCCCAAACGGCAGCTTCAAATGCAACCATAGACAAATCCTTCCATCCTCTGATCTCTTCAGCAGTTATTTCAACCTGACTCAGATCTTTCCTGTTTAACATCAAAAAGTATCACACACAAAAAAGGGTAACTGTTACCAGAACCAACTCAAGGGAAAGAGGTTAAAAAAGTCAGAAAACTTAGGAGGCATACCGAGGAATGTAGGTAAGCAAGAGAAAGGCCTTGTTGAACTCAAGTTCACTCAAAGCCAGTAAGAGCTGAGGAGGAGCTTCAGAATCAACAGATATCTCCTCTGCAGTCAGCACCAATCACAGTCAAAGTAAGAACCCACAAAATATAAAATAGAAAGACTCTTCTTTTGAGTGATACTGACCTTGAGAAACTCTGCAGCCATCTTTTGGAGGAGGAGACTTAGCCGGAGAGCTAGTAACAGTAACGGCGTGGGTAAGCTTAGAGAGGATGAAGTGGTCGAGGTTGGACATCCCCGGGGCATTGAAAGCTTTCCTGAGCAAATCGAAAGCTATCTCCTCAGGGATCGAAGAAAGTCTCTGCCTTGACTCTTCGCTTATGGGAGGACATTTGTGTTTGCTGTATATTTTCTCCAAAACGGTTTCGAGCCTACTCGGAAGAGCGATCACTGACCTCTGCGAAGTAGAAGCAGTTATCATTTTTTTTTCTTCAAACACTTTCTTCTCTACTCTCTCTCTCACCAGTGAACTGAAAGACTAGTTTATGCAAAGATTTATAAAGAAAAACAAAAAGAGTCTGATGTGACTACACGAGAAGCAAGAAGATTGCATCTTTTATTCTCTGGTAATAGATTTGATTTTGTACATCTCTCTACGCATACATGGTTTAATTGACAACTATACCCATATCTTTTGATGCATAATTACCATAGTGCCACAATCGCTAAACTCTCAGTGTAGTTTTTGAAAATCAGCGAGTCTAATAACGTCATTTAACATTAGTAAAGATATCTCAGTCACAAATCCTATCTTCTTCTTCGGCACAAAAAAAGTTTAGCTTCTTTTGGTCTAATGTGTTGTATGTTGGTAATTACTCCGATTTTTGAGTTTTGAATCCAATCCAAGAATTAATGCTTGTTTGAGCTCACTTTGTTTGGAACGAGGATGCTTTTTCAAGGTACTTCTCTGAAATGCTTAACATCTATGTTCCTAACATTTGATGAAACTCAACTATACATATGCAAAAATGGAAAAGAGTTTATTAAAACGCACCATTCATTGCTTTCCGTGCGTAACCCGTCATGGTCTGACCATTGAATCCCCAACTTCTTGGGCCTCGGCTGAGGAACTAATCCGTAATGTTCTGCATCCCTCTTCATGGCTACCATTTCAACCCTCACTTGTTGAGCATTCCAGCCTATAACAAACACACGGATCATGTGTCAAAATAATGCTAATTGTGGCACACAAAAACATTTACATCATGTCATAAAGAAGTTCCGAGGTTAGTAAGTTAGTATCATGCCTCCATTGAAGCAAGTTTCTTCTCGGCATCTCTCTGAGCTTGTCGAGCACTGTCCACTTCACCCTGCCATGCTTGAATCTGCATAATTAGAGTGAGTAGCAAAATCTGAAGTTCGAAAAGCTGATAAACTTTGTTTCCAAGGATTTGAATATACTTCTCACTTTTAAGAATTTGAAATTCCATAATGCCAGGTATTTCTAAGATGTGAAACGACTACAGTAGAAGAATTAAGGTATGATACATGACTTATCAGAGTTACCAAGGGATCGTAAATACTTTTTGCATATAAGTTCTTGGTTTTTACTTCTAACAAAAAAATTAAAGTGTGCAAAGAGCTCACAATTCACAATTGAAGTTAACTTCCACAACGTAGAGCATGATAACCTAAAAATACATACATGTGTCACTTGGTTTGGTTCATCCGGAGATTTCGTTTGCCCTCTGCGAGCACGAACTTCCATATCTTGCAACTCTTGATCCAGAGATGTACATTCCACCTGCGTATCATTTGCCAATTCTTCTAATGAAGTTCAAATATATGATAATGGGGGAACAAAATGAGAGGCTAGAAACCTGAAGGGACGACAATTTTCCTTCGTTCAGAGCAGCCTGGTTTTTCAAGGCATCCATTGTGCTGACAAGTGCTTCTTTCTACCTCTGAGTTCGTAGCTGCTAGTGCCTCAACCATGCTTGACTCTACTTTCGACACTTTTCTTTTAGAAGATGATA
The DNA here is from genome assembly GCF_000309985.2 of Brassica rapa. Lineage (NCBI taxonomy): Eukaryota > Viridiplantae > Streptophyta > Magnoliopsida > Brassicales > Brassicaceae > Brassica > Brassica rapa. The sequence goes on along the minus strand of NC_024801.2, from coordinate 595,540 downwards.
AATATTTTTGTAACTATCTAATGCTAGCTTCATATGACTTGGTCAGCTCTTGCTATAACAGTAAAAAAAATGAAGAAATAAAATTAGGTGGCTTCAAGTATCACTTTTTCTTATATGGGTACAAAATACACTAAAGAAGCTGTTCAAATTTACCTCTGCAGTGAGAGACTCTTCCAACTGTGCATTTTCTTCCTTAATCTTTTGCAGACAGTCCAGCACAAACCTAGATGTATATGAGGACAAACAAATGAAGCATATATCTGAAATTGGTAACGTCCAAACACTAGCATGAATTAATTCTATCGGACAGATAAAAGAGTGTTTAATCACCCATTTGATGCACAAAGGATATTTGAGCTTAACCTAGCTTCTTTTGACTGCCCAAAGAAAACCGTAGCTTTTAACAACCCCTGAGCCTAGAATTAGTGAAGAAATTGTTCAACAGGCTTTTGATGACAACATACATGCAAGTAGCAGATATAGTATGTGTTATTTTTCATCATTTTCCCAGAGACTAACTAACCTCTTCAAGCTGATGTTGAATCTTCATGGAATTTGTATTGGTGGAGGTATTATGTTCCTATGTTCTTTATCCAAATTGACTGAGATACCAACTTTCTCTTACGCCTCATTTCCTGTGCTTTGAATCACAGTTCCTTGGCCTAAAGGAGAAACATGCACCACAGATTCCATTTATCCAAATCTCTTTTAAAAAATATTCTGAGCATCAACCAGGTTTGCGGTTGCAACGGTTGCACCAAAGTGTCATTTGGAACAGCTCCATCAGCTTGCTTGTCATTTGGAGTTGGCTCAGCAGCGCAACAGAACCAATAGCTACCACAGCAGCATCTTCACTTTTTGTGTCTGCCACAGACTGTGGAAGTGACAGAACACTCTGAACATCTGTATCAGTCGGTTGAATCTCTAGAGGTAGGCACCTCCGACTGCGAAACTCCTGGTCCAGATTGATCACCCAAAAAATCTCTATTATTAGAAGATTCTTCCTTGACAACTTTACTTTCTGCCGAGCCTACAAATACAGTCCAGAAAGGAAGAAGATGATGTTGAGTATGGATGGTACCAAACAAAGAGAACGACTTACATATAAGAGAAGCAATGTAAATACCTTTCCCTTTGAACTTTTAATCTCTTTGCTTGGGACCCTTTCTTATTAGAAGCTAAACAAAAGAGAAAACATAATATAAGAGACAGATACATGACTAAAACCAAAATTGTAAAGATGTGAGCCAATAATGCCAATGTTTCTAAATAGTTTAAGAGAAATCCATTTGGGCTTATTATACAGAATTTCCACAGAAAAGTTGGTGATATTTCAGGTGTTGTCCTACTGCTTAAAGTAAAACAAGGATACAAACTATGATATTCACATTGTAATCATAAGATGAACCAGAACCAAAGGTGAGCTTTTTTGTACAGACTACTATGGGCAGTACCTGGCAAGTGCAAATCAGACTGTTCCTCGGAGAGGTCTTCAACCACAGACTTTCCCCTTCGATCCACAACCTCCAATAAATCCAATAATCAATCAAACTTTCACAAAATTGTTGTCATGGTAAAAGAGTGCAGAAACCACCACTAAGATTACCTTCGGCAGGCAGGCAGCTTTGAGCCAAGACGCCATTGATGATCAAAATCAGAAAGTAACTCCCCGCTAGTCACGGCGGATCCGCAATGAGCTTCCACGCACCACCGACTCGGTTCCCGAGTAGAAAAAAAATGAGGATCATAATGAAAAAATCAATAGCTGGTTTTGAGAATTACAAAACGGATTCAAACAGAAAAGAAGGGGGAAGAACTCAGATCGTTGATCATGTGGTTTCACGACTACCTTGTTTACAGTGGTCTACATGATCCTCGCCGTCGAAATAGGATTCTTATATTTCTCCTATGTACAAGTATTTCTTTTGAAGGGTGTATATATGTTTTTTTTATAAATGAGGTGGGCCTTTTTACTTAAGTGTGTTTTTAATGGACTTCCGAATATAATGGTTTTTTATTGATTATTTCAGAAGATTATCAAAGTTCGGAAGCGTTGTTCATTCAAATTTTAAAGTAACATGCAAGAAGTCTTTTAGCCCAGTGATGATGTAGATCAAGGGTTTTAAACAATTTACCTCAGATTTTAGATTTGATTGTATAGATCCACTGACCCAAAACTTTTTGATGATCAAAAAGAAACTAGCAAAATATACAAAAAATAGTGAAACTACAATTCGCGTTCTCACAAAATTAGCGCAATGTATAGATATACTGATTTAAAATTAGTTTTACAATAACAGCAAAAAAAAGTAGTAGTTTTACAATAGTTTTAGATGTTATCGAACACTTACTCGCTCCACAATGCCAACTCGATTGCCATGCATAGCTAAAAATCATTAATTATGTTTACTTCATAAGATGACTATCAAGTACTTGTCGTTTTAAGTTACAAGTAGATTTTGACCCGCGCAACCGTGCAGGTGATTATTTTTATTGTTACACAAATAAATATTTTTACATGATTAATTGTATATAATTTTAATATTTACCATATTACTAATTGTTTAATATAGAATTTAAAATATAACAATTTTATAGTTTCATGCAATAATTTAATTTATTTGTTTTAAATTGTCAATGATGGCATATTTTTAATCATGTGATACAAAGTTCTAAATTGAATAAATTATTGGTTAAGGATCAAAAATTTAATTGCAAAGCATTATATTAAAATTTAATATGAAATTGTATATGAGTTTAGTTATTATTAAAAATAAAAAATTTAAAATTTAAAAGGTTTTTTTAGTTAAAATGAAATATATATATATATTTTTTTAAATAAACACGAAATTAACTAAATATTTAAATATTTTGTTTAAGTGAAAAATAAAATATACATTTATTTTTTAAATAAATACGAAATTATTTAATTTTTAAAAAGTTTATTTTGATGAAAATGAAATATGTACTTATATTGTAAATAAAAATATGAAATGATTTTATCCAGAAACAATTTCAGAGAAAATATAAGAATATCTATTTGATTTGTTTGTTTTAGAATAATTCAAATACATTAAATATTTATACAAAAATTAATTTAAACAACTTTTCAAGGAGTAGTCCAAATTAAAAAAATCATACATGAATTAAGTCATGACTTATGTTTTAATTATATAGATGTGTTTTTGAAAGCGTAATTAATAGATTTTTCAGTACTTTCGGCTCTAATTCAATAAGAATAGAGGAGGAGGATAAAGAAGAATGATTAGCATGTCACTTAAAGTAATCTTGATGATCGGCTGATCGCGTCCATAAAAAAAAGGTAGAGCATGCCTCAGATGTTGTGGAAAGTTATTAATGTATTATACTATTATCAAAGTCTCATGCTGACTTTAACATATCATCCCTAAAGCTCCTCAACACATTTGAGCATATGAGGCCGAGCCTGATGACCTAGTTTTGCTGCATAATTTCTGCTAGCATTATGCCTACGTCTATAATATGAAAATTACACAGATCAATATCAATACAGGCTACTAATTAATATAATTCAGTCTTTTTTTTGTTTTATGTTTCTTACCTCTCTATCACAATGGTAATACGACAACATCATTAAAACAAATTATAAACTAGCTGGTTTAATTTGATCACATCTATATGTAAGATATATTAACTTAATATATTAATCTTTTTATAGATAATAGATTCACGCATTACATTTTTTTTGGAAATAAATCATCCAGTTCAAATCATCAATAGGGGCGAGTATTCGCATCACCCATAGGCATAGGATAATAATCACATACAATCCAAATCAACTCATTATCATGACACCTATACGAGCCACATCCGAGACTGAATGATTGATTTGCCACGATCTGAGTGTAGTGCCCGCAAACATCTTTGCACTTGTTAGTGGCATGGTCGTAGTTAGGCTTCTCCGTTAACCAATACTTAGTAGCGATCGGACCGCTCATTTGATCCTCAGGTTGGACCCATCCTGCCGCGATGTTTTCGCCGTAAGGTCCACCAGAATGTCTCATGTCAGTATACGCGCATTTCCCAGCTTTGGCTAGCTTGTTGGCGAAATTCTGTGCATAGGCCGCAACGGTTTCGTTCCATACCAATGGAGCCACCCCGACCGCGGCTCGAATCTCGTTGTGAACCGCTAGCGTTTGTTCCGGTTGGACATCATCGATTGGCTTCACTTTTGGTAGACCATAGGCTGGAGTTAAAATGACGGAGAATAATGCTAGGGCTAGGACGAAGCTTTCACCAAAAGACAACATTTTGTTCTGGTTTTGTAAATCTTCTTGGAACTTATGTTATGTGATCTCTGCTTCCTCCTTTTGTAAGCCTCCGAAAACAGTACAAAATAGGTATTGTACTATTTTGTGATTAATATACTAACAACTAAAAGTTGTTTTGGAGGGTTTAGTTTCTATTATTATATTACTAGGTAATAACCCGCGCCTTGCGCGGAATGTGATTATTAGTTTCGTTATTTTTTAATAAAAACACATTAAATATGTTTAATCTGGATATCGGTTCAGTTTTAAGTTAGTTTTTGGTTTTTAATCTGCTAAAATATAACTATTATTTTAAATTAATACATATTTTGGTTTATTTGGTTAGAATATTTGATTTTTTAGTTTTTTCGGTTAAAACCAAACATTACTATTATTTCTTTCATGTTATCAATTTTAGATAGTCGTCATGTCGAACCAAGGCTTCATATCATAGTTTGTAAACGGATAATAGTTCAAAAAAAAAAATTTATTAAGACAAATTATTTCACTACAATTTGGTCGGTAGTGAAAGAAGCATTAAGAAAAACAATATATATTCCAACTTCCAAAAAATAAAATAGATACTTCAGTTGTGGTAAATACTTAGTTGCAAGGTGTTCACGTCAAGGTGCACATTTATGTGTATGTAAAAGTATATAAAAATAGTTGACAAATATATAAAGATATTGTTAATTAATATTAAATGATATTTTTATTTAAAATAATACATGAAAGATAAAATTAAAATTAATTAAAAATTAAAAATTAAAACGCCCTTGACATTAGTGAATTTTTTTCATATAAAGAAAATAAATTATATTCATAAATAGACGTGGATACAAATCGAATATCCGAATATTTGGAGGCATTCATATTGATTCAATCTTTTGCCACTCGATCAGTGACTGTGATATCCGAAATGATTTAAAATTTTAAAGAATATCCGATTTGATTCGTAAATAAAACTGAAAAATTTAATAATAACATTTTATTACAAAAATAAAATATTATTTAACTTTTTAAAATTTTAATACCTAATAATAATTAATTTAATTCATAAAAATATTGTAAAACTTATATAAATTATAATATATATACATAACATATATATATATATATAATACTGTACATATATGTATATATATGCATATAAAAGATCGAATTAGATATATGTTTCTAAAAAAATTGGTATTTGTGATTTGTTTTTTTTTTTGGTTTGATATTGTATTTTAGTATCTGATTTGCTTCGTATAGTTACGGATATCCATATTTTTGGTTCAATCAAAAAGGATAACGAATCGAATCAAAATCCCTTAACTATTTTGCCCAACTTTATCCGTAAACAATAAAAGCACTATATATATATATATATATATATATACAGTTTAGCTTTTGATTCGTTATTTGTTTTGATTCGAACCGAAAAATCCAAAGTTTTGTTGGAGCCATGCATGCGGGTTTTATATTTAAAAATACAAAATATATAGTGTGAATACATTTATGATTATAGTATGAACGCGTTAGCATATTTATTATCAAATCATTGTGAGATTGCCACGTGTCTATTATAGTGTGAATGCATTTATTACAATGCTTCTCCTTTAATATATAACTAGGTAATAACCCGCGCCTTGCGCGGGATGTGATTATTAGTTTTGTTATTTTTTAATAAAAACACATTAAATCTGTTTAATCTGGATATTGGTTCAGTTTTAAATTATTTTTTTGGTTTATTCTGTTAGAATGTTTGATTTTTTAGTTTTTTCGGTAGAAACCAAAAATTATTATTATTTGTTTATTTTTATGTTATAAATTTTAGATAATCTCATGTCGAAACAATGGTTTCATATTATAGTTTGTAAACGGATAATAGTTCAAGAAAAAGAAAATAAAATTATTAAGACTAATCATTTCACTACAATTTGTTCGGTCATGAAAGAAGCATTAAGAAAAAAATATATTTCAACTTCCAAAAAAAATAGATACTTCAGTAGTGGTAAATACTTATAAAGTTTTCACATCAAGGTGCACATGTATGTGTATATAAAATTATATAAAAATAAATGATAAATATATAAAGATATTGTTAATTAATATTAATGACATTTTTGTTCTAAATAATACATGAAAGATAAAATTAAAATTAATTAAAAGGTAAAAAGGCCTTGATATTAGTGAATTTTTTTATATAAAAAATCAACTGTATCCGTAAATAGAGATGGGCACAGATCGAATATCCGAGTATTTGAAGACATTCATGTCGATTCAATCTTTAGCCACTTGGATAGTCGGTGATTATGATATCCGAAATGATTTAGGATTTTAAAGAATATTCGATTTGATCCGTAAATAAAATTAAAAAATTAATTGAAAATTTAATAATAACGTTTTATTACAAAAATAAAATATTATTTACTTTTTAAATTTTAATACATAATATAATAAATTTAATTTATAAAGATATTGTAAAACTTATATAAACTATAATATATATAACATATATATATATATATATATATATATAATTCTGTACATATATGTATATATATGCATATAATAGATCGAATTTGATAATCGCTCTTAAAAATATTGGTATTTGTAATTTGCTTTTCTTTAATTGTATTTTAGTAATTGATTTGCTTCGTAAAGTTACGGATATCCATATTTTTTGGTTCAATTCAAAACGGATAACGAATTGAATCAAAACTTATTAATATTTTGCCCAACTTTATCGGTAAACAATAAAAATAATATATATATAGTTTAGCTTTTGATTCGTTATTTGTTTTGATTCGAACCGAAAAATCCAAAGTTTTATTGGAACCATGCATATGAGTTTTATATTAAAAAAATAAAAGTATATAGTGTGAACACATTTATGAATATAGTGTGAATGCATTAGCATATTTATTATCAAATCATTATGAAGCTACCACGTGTCTATTATAGTGTGAATGCATTTATTACAATGCTTCTCCTTTAATATATAAGGGATTTAATATATAAGGGATTAATTAGTAATATCTTAAAGTAAATCTAGGATTCTTTTGAATAACATGTTTATATGATTAAAATAAAATTTGGGCATAAAATCTTCAAATTCATCAAAATTAACAAAACTCATACATAATTTTTCAACATGAAAATCCTAAATTTGAAAATGTCATAGAAAGACAAATCAAGAATATACGTGCATTTATGTGATTATAAAATTATGCGAAAAGTCTAAATAGAAATTCCTAAAATTTGATTGATTTATGGTAAAGATTTAAAATATAAGACTTTGACTGATGGCTAATATAGGAGGGAATTAATGAATTTATAACTTGGTGTTACATGATTCCACCTAAACAAAAGTTACACATGGCCTTTAGACAATTTTTTCCTAAAGTATATGTGGCAATAAATGCATACTGTATATCATTTTCTTTGTTTGACAAAGTACATACACATCAAAAGATTAAACGCTATCAATTAATTTATAGAAAAAATAAATCTGACATTCGCTATTGAAAAAACAGGATAAGCTACATTACACAATCTGTAAAGTATAAACTTGTGGGATTGTGTATGAAAGAGTCCAGAACAACTTTAGAATTTACCAGATACTATAAAAAAGTCTAACAAACTTTTAACAAAAAAAAGATAAACTAAATAAACTGAAGACAATCATACTATTTTGTTGTAAATACTTACTTGACGCCATTCCTTTTCAAGTCCTTTAATTACGGTAATTAACAGCATAAGTCATATAACCAATGACGTGAAACGCGACCGTTAATCACACCTAAAGTCGAAAGTGATTGGTTTGAAGAAAATCACAGTTATAAAATTATGTGTATCAATATCTTGTAAGTTACGTATAATAATCTATATAGTCCTCGTAATATAATAATTCACGTGAATGTTATTCTACACCCGTGATTTATTCTTACTTAGCTTCATTTCCGGAATGAAATTGTTGACTTTTACCTTTTTTTTTTTTTCGACAAACGGTTATTCTATTATTCAAACTAGCGATTTGAGTAATCAGGATAGAACAACCAATAAAACAAAGAGATCTATGAAAAGAACGGACATTCCTAGCTAGCAAATCAGTAATTTTATTTTGCGCCAGCCCGTTTGGACCTGTTGCGGGGCGGGATTGGTTACTAAGATCTAGGCCCAAATTTTTAGCGGGCTTCGCGGGATGAGCTTGTGCGGAATTGGGCCAGAAGCGGGATGGGTTTGGTGTATCCCGCGGGACCCGCGGGGATCCGCAAAAACTGGTCTCTATCTTCATCATCGTATGATCATCGTACGTCTCTGACAAAGACTCTCTGTATTCATCATCCGTACCAGACTGGTCTCTTCTCCCTGAAGAGGAAAGACACCAAACCTATAAAAAGCGGATACACCCTTGCTTCTTATTTGTCCATCCTTGTTCGTCTCACCTTTGGTGTTGTTTCTTTCATCCCTGCTCAAGATGCCCTCATCTTTCACATGGAATCAGCTCCCTTCCGGACTCTTTGATAACTCAGATCCTCTTATGCCTTCCTACCAAAGATTCCGTCAGGACAAGCATTTTGTCGACGAGATTTAGAAATATCTGGCTTCAAGTCCCAGGACTAGAGTTACACTCCCATGACTTCTCTGATCCAGCCGCCATCAAGAACTTCATCGACAGGTTTCTCGAGATTAACCGTGATTCGCGTCTCCAGAAGTTCAAGATAAAGTACGACGAGTACAATGTTTATCTCTTTCGAATCAGTGAGTTGATCGCGGAAGCGATCAACCGTGGAGTTCATGACCTAGACATTGGCACACTCAAGTCTCCTCTCACCGAACATCTCATGCATGTGTTGATGAAGATCGGAGTCCCGCGGACCTGTACCGCCAAGGCTTGTGCAAGTCGCGGGTCGAGATTGGGCAGCTCTTTTAGAAACCGCATCCCGCGCGGACATGTACCGCGAAGATCCGCATTGACCGTGTACCGCGGCGGGGCGGGACAAGGCGGGTCGGTACAACCCAATTGTCATCTCTAATTGCAATCAGGTCCTTGTAATCTGTCTCAAATCTCTGACATGTTGAATGTTGTAGCATACTCTCCATTGCCCATCTTAGCGCTTCCAGTTCCGAGTGTAGTGTTGTCACACGCCTCATTAAGTTCCGAGTCCTCATAAATTGGATATTTCCCATTGTATCTTTCCAAACCCATCCAATTTCACTGAATTGATTTATGGAAGTCCATGAATTATCCACTATGCAAATATTATCCAATCTTAAAGCTTGTGTTTATTCAACAATGTGTGCATGTGAAGAAACAATTTGTGACTTTTTACTTCTTTAATATTAATAATTAACATTAATATAATCTTAGAAAATATTTTTTAAGGATATCATATTGGAACTATTAATCATGTATTTATTTGAAAATAATAAACAATAACATTTAGTTTTATGTTTTGTGTTGGTCTCTTTAATGTATCATCTTCAAATTAAAATTCACATATTGTTGAAATTTGAAAAGAGAAAGCAAATTAAACATTAAATTTATGTATTATATTTATATTAGCTCTATAAAATATAAATACAAGAAAATTAAGGGTGGTGATATGTATTATGTAATTAAGTGCTAATAATATATACACGTTTGGAGATAATTTTTTCAATAACTCAAATACACACTCTACAATATATGAATACAAGGTGTGATCATACACTGTTAAGTGATTACTACTAAATACTACAAATCACAAAAAATATAATTTCTGGATTCTGGTATATTATATGAAACACGAACTTATTATGTTAATTTTTATTACATGATCAGACATCTCCATACTATAATGTCTGGTTATCTATAGTACGTAACTTATTATGTTAAATTTTATTACATCAGACAACTATTCGTCTTGTTAAAAACAAAAGTTCATTAATACGGACGTGTGTTCTCATCACCCATCGGCCTAGGAGCATAGTTACATACGACCCAAAGATATGTATCTGCATGACACCTGACGTGACCACATCCAACTCGGTGCGATTGGTTAGCCACCATCTGAGTATAATGCCCACACATACCACTACATTTGTTGGTTTGATAATTGTAGAATTTCTTCTCGCCATACCACAACTTAGCCGCGATCGGACCGCTCATTGATTCTTTAGACTTGAGCCACCCTGCGGCTATATTCTCGCCGTACATTTCGTCTGTCGAATGTTGTAGGGCGCAGTCTTTGGATCGTACGTTAGCGTAGTTCTGTGCGAAGGCAGCTAGTTTGAAGTCCCACACCATTGGACCCACCCCGACTTCGGCTCGAACCCGATTGTGAACCAATAAAGTTTCTGCCGGTAGAAGATCAACCCTTGGGTCTAAGTTGGTTCGACCTAGGGTGTTAAGATCTGACGTTGCTGCCAGTTGGGGATGAGCCCTAACCCCTGACGTTGCTGCCGGTTGGGGATGAGCCCTAACCCCTGACGTTGCTGCCGGTTGGGGATTAGCATTTGGGTCTACATTACAGGAACCGTAGATTTGAGTTAAGACGATGGAGAGTAATGATACTATGACGAAGCTATATCCAGAAAACGACATTCTTGTTCTTCTTATAGTTTTTTTTTTGTTTTTTTTTTGTCAACACTTCTTTTGTTTTTGTTTTCGAACTTCTTTGTTCTCTATTTTGATTCTTTGTTTTCTCCTTTTTGTAAGCCTAGGAAAGCAAGAGTTCCGTGACTATTTTTGGGATTTCAAATATTCACCACTAGTTAAACCAAAAAATAAGCGAAAAACAGACGCTGTTTATTTCCTAAACAATTACTACTAAATAGCAAATTACTTATAGAAATTTCTTAAAATAATATAAATTTAGGACTCTATATTCTAATTTTTAGAGTACTTAACGTCAACATTAAGTAATCGACTGAAAGTTACAATTTTGAAAGTTTGATAAATGTAACGGAAAAGGCAAGATTTCTTAACGCATTCCCGGAACTTTGTAGAAGGCAAAGAATAATTAGTTTGACTGTAGGTGTAGGTGCGTCTAAACTAGCTAATAAAATATCTTAATGCACTTAATGTTAGTTTGAATGAAAAAGAAGTTAATTAGATTAGTCGAAAAGCTTATCGTCTAGTGTGTGATTGATCACGTAATTAATGTCAGGTTATTAATGGAAGTTTAACTGTGGGGCTAATTAGGTCCGTTAATTGTGGACGGTAATATCACCAACTGTGATAATGTTTCAACATATGACTAGGTTAAGACTTGCGCGGGATGAATATTAAATATAAATTATTTTTAAGTATTATATATTTTTACATATTAAGAAATAATATATATATATATTGAATAATTAAAATTTTAGGAATTATTACGTATATAATTAAATTGGTATAAATACTTAAATAAATTTTATTAATCGATATAAACACTTTTTCTATTTTATATATGTTATAAAATTAAGTTTACATGATATTAACATAGATATATAGTACATTTTTAATATTGACATCTATTAAAAAATATTTTATACTCATATTATTTTTGATCATTTGTATTTCTTTATAACAAAAAAATTAAATCACTGATAACAATAAAAAATTTGTGGAATGTTTAATAGTTTTAGTAATTTATAATTTTAAAAACATTCAATGCAAAGTTTAAAATCTAATAAGTTGTCAATAATTGTTCAAAATGTTTATCAAAAAAATTTAAAGCAAAATCAAAATTAAAATACTTATGTATTTTATATGGTATATAATTTATTTTTTAAAAATATTAATATACATATATATAATATTTATTAAATGAGACTTCATATTTATGTAATTTCGTAATCATTTAATCTTGTTATAACATACATTTTAAACCATGGATCACAAAAATTTCAATGTGAAATTTTTAATAACTTTAGTCATTTAGATTCGTTTTTTAAAATTCAAAATATATAATATACGAAAAAATCTAAATTTTTATTATATAGTTAATGTGGTTGTTTAATTTATTTTAATAAGTTAAATTTTTTTAAAAATGATAGAGAATAGAGTAATTTTTATCAAATCTTTATTATTCAAAATCATTAATTGTCATATATATACTTTAGCCACATTAGGTAATTCCGTGATTTTTATTAAGGAAACAATGAAGAAAATTTATGATTAATTTATGGTTAGTTTAATAAAAAGCTTATTATATATTTATGTGGACCAACATATTTTTCTAAGGATTCTAAGAATGATTGTGGTAATGACATATGACTACAAAAATATGTTGTAATACTTCTCTTTTAATATATAAGGGATACGTGACTATGTATATGGAAAACAATATGGGATTATTTTTTAACCCCTTTCGCCTTCCGACTCATGTTATGCTTTATATGCGTGTTTTGTACTGGAAACACATTAAACTTTCATATATACCGTACGCATAATCTCGCAATCCTACAGACGTGGAATTTGATTGGACTAATTAATTAGTTACGTTCATTAATCTATCTGAACTTTAATCCACGTGATGTTATATAACTCTCGTGACTTTTACTCAGCACCCGTGAATTGTTCTACGTATACGTCATAAACCATTTCTTAAGATTTATTTTTTTGAGAACTTTCTTAAGATTAAACTATAACATTTGATAATAGGAGTGAAGTGTTGCAGTAAAACTATCTACAATGATAGTCTATAATCACAAATCTATTACAAAAAAAAACTCTAACAGCGGATTTCTATTTCGTTTGCAAAAGTTTTTTGAAGTGTGAGCGCGGAGCTGCAGCACTGAAGACAAATCCCATATTTTTCAAAACGTTACAAGTGTGAGCAGGGACTACATCACTCCGAGAACGGATCACATATTTTGTTTGCAAAGTTAGTGTGAGCGCGGAGCTGCAACACTAGGATCGTACTTTTGCAAAATAATACAAGTGTGAGCAGGGAGATGTAGCACTCTGAGAGCAGAACTCATATTTCGTTTGCAAAAGTTTTTTGAAGTGTGAGCGAGGAACTGTAGCACTTGGGAACGGATCCCATATAAAATGAGTCGTAGAGCTTATGGTTGATTGTCTTGCTTGATCGCCGGCTGGGTACCGATACGTTTATAGAAAATCTATACTATATTAAAAGGGATATATGAGCTCCATTGAGCCTATCCACCTCAGCATGGAAAATCATCCAATGGGATGGGTTCTTTTTGCCACGTCATTCGTTCATTCACACAACATACGGACCTCTCCGTTTCGTCTTCCTCCCATTACACCACTTCCGATTCTCCTTCGCCTCCACATCTAAGTCTCATAAAATTCATGTGCTTATCATAACCCAAACGACATGAATCTGTTCCGATGGAATAAACCCTCTATTGGTTTGTTATGGCTAACTCGAGAAGGAGGGGAAAGCGGCGTGGATGGAGACGGCGGCGGCGGTTACGTCGGAGTCAGAGAAATTGAGATTGGTTTTGACACCGGAGCAAACCGTGTCCCAGAGATCCGGAGTGAGGCGTGTGGATCTGATGAGGTCGAAGGCTAGCTTCTTGCAAACGGCTGACGCCGGAGATGCGACGATCTCCTCCACTGCGGAATTGGCGATCACCGAAAAGTCCCGTCCGGTGGCAGATTGTTAGAGAGCGGATGATTGGCTAAGGGCGTCATTCGATCGGAGATCGGCCTGTATCGGCCTGGAACGGAGGTGATTGCTTACCATTTTGATGGAAACAAATATTTAGATATGTGAGATTTATAATTCTGAGAAGTACATAATAAAATTGTCATAGGTTTGCCTCAATCAAGTTTGTGGTTTCAAAGAAACCTGATGGTCTATATCCTGTTGTTAGTGGAACAGGTAATGTCGCTAAGGTAAATATGTTATGTATTCGCACTATCTATTGTCAATATTTTCACTCGCTAAAGGTCGACGAAAATATATATTCCTGCTCAGGTGACAAGAGACAGAGCATAAAGAGTATATGGTAAAGAAAAACTGGAGAAAACATAAACATATAAACTTTGGTTCTGGATATTCTAGAGGTATATTATGTTTATTGCTCAAATATTTATCTTTTAGTAACCATTAGTACAGTAATATGTTTGTCATAAAAATGTAGATCCTGAGACAAATCATGGTTAGAAAATAAAAGTTAATGAATACATATCCACTGTGAGGAATAAATATAGGAGAGGTGTTGCTGCACAGTAGGAGGGTTTTCTCTGGTGTTACGTCCTAGCGGAAGCAAGGCACCATGCTTTGATTTGGGCCATTGAGAGCATGGCATCTCACAGGCTGAATAAAGTAATTTTTGAAACTGAAGATGCAGATTTGGTGGGTGCGGTGAAAAGACCGAGGGCGTGGCCATCTTATCGTGCGTATGCTATGGAGATAAAAACTGCGCTGAGTAATATGCATGAGTGGGAATTGGAGGTGGTATCAAGGAAATCGAATATGATCACCTTTTTGATCGCAAGAAGTGTCACCATGGATATGAGGTTGCAGTCGTATGTTGCAAGGGGAGAGGTTGCTTGGCTGAGGGGTTTGTTTGCAGAAGAACGACTAACTTGCTAAAGGTATTGATATGAGGAAAGGGGATTATGTTGGTGGGGTGATGTCTATGTTTTGTGGTGGAAAGACGTGAATGAGTCTCAGGCTCTGTTCTTTTTGGGTGCTGTTTTAATTTTTGGATTGCTCTCATGAGACTTTGGTTATTGTTTATCATCAAATATACGTATTTTCATAGGAAAAAAATCACAGATTCACAATCATCAATCTCATAATATATAGAAATTTAAAACCAATTTGAATTAGATAACATATCGTAAAAACTAATTCAAAAAACGCAGGAAAATTAGTGTGCTAATAACACCGTCAAGAAAATTTACTTCCATTATTCCATTGATATTATTAGAACTTAAAATAAGAAGAACAAACCACTTTTATGTCAAGATAAGAGGGCCAAATTACATTTTCCATCTTTAGTGCATAAATGTGAGTTACTCATTTTTTATATTTCAAAATTATGAATATTTTATAATAATACATATTCTATGCTGACGGGAAAAACAATTATGTTCCAAACTTAGAGCTAACAAAACCAGGAAGTTTTTGTAAATATTCTGACAAAATTTGTAAACGATATATATACAAAGGATTTTAAGAATTTTAATTAAAAATGAAAAACACAATAGAAAAGGATATCCAAATTTAATGATCAACTGCTTAAAATACCATACTTTAGATACTGTTTTTAATATTATTTCAAATACAAATATTATAGAATTTGAATTTACAGTATATTAATTATTATTTAGTATATAGAGGAGAGGTTGAGTTTATACACTTCTATAAATATTTTATAAATGATTCTTAAACATTTATAAATGATTTAAGAAAATTAGTCTTATTTTCATCACAGATTTAAGGTATTTATGCAAATTGTTATTTTTAAAAATAAATTTAGAAAATATATCAAATATTATGGTAAATTTAGAATTCCTTTAATTTAATAACATAAATATGTAATTTTGGCGTTAATTTTTGAATTATTTCAATAAAAAGTTCATAATTAACTGACTGGATACAAAATCACAACCTAGATATTAATCACAAAGTTCATATGTTGTTATCTAATATCTATATCTATAATATCTTCTATCTTTGTTCTTGGAAATCGATGATGAAAAACATGAATCTCATGAAAACGAATAATTTTTAAAAGATATTATTTAGCAGAGAACGACAAAAATAAAATAATATTTGGTAGAGATATTTAGTCTTTGTAGCTGTAAACTTAATTATTTGCTTTAGAATATAAGCTGTAAATTTGTAAAAAAAAAATGTTGTAGCTGTAAACTTAATCTATTGAAATAGATTTATATCAATAACTTTCAAAGCACTAAATATAAGTTCTTAAGAAAATGATTTTCATAGCCAATCTATTTTCAGTTTAACTTTTGAATTGTACCTTTAAATTATTTTTTTAAAGCATGATTGGTAAATTAGATTAGTTGTGAAAAAGTGTGGAAAGCATTCAGAGTACTTACCAGTCACCTTCGAAAACTATTATATTTTTTCAACATTTATGAAATTTCAGAAAAATACTCAATAAGAAATTATCTTTTTACCTATTATCAAGGTATTTACAAAATAAAATATTTATTGTATCTAACTTTTTTGAATTTAGAAGAAAATTTCAGCAACCCCATTTTATTTTTCATGCATACTTCTAGAAAGTTTAGTTTTCTTGGTAAGAACTTAAACTTTTTAGCCACTAATTATACAATACGAATCAGAAAGATATAATGAACAGAGGAGTTACGAAATCAAAATTTAAAATGATTGAGATTTCAACCTGTTTTTCTACTGTGATAATATAATAGATTTTATAATTATTTTTGTTTGCATTATAATTAAATTTTATTTTAGTAATTTATATTTATCACAGTTTTTAGTATATACTATATCTTTAAATATACTAACATACTATTTTAAAATTAATGAAAATAAACCCGGGCGTAGCCCGGGAAAAGCTCTAGTATTAGAGTAATGATTGAAATTAGATGAGATTTAAATTGTCCATAAAATACAAATGTGTATTATTGCTTCCATAAATGCACATAGCATCCATCAAACACAGAGTTTGGCTTCATTAGGTGTGTAATTCATCTATTTGAGCTCTGAGGTCGGCTTTCTTGGGTGTGGAGATCATTCAACAAGTGTGTGCGCAGAGCTTCGATCACTTTGTCGAGTTCATCCTTTGACTATAGACGGAGTTCATCATGGTTGATGCTCAGTTTTTATCATCATTTTTGAAAGTCACTTTTGAGGCCATATGTTTTGAGGTTGTCTTTCGATCGTTCGTGTTGATGTCTTTGAGTAGGAGATTGTTAACTTGGAGAATGTCGTCATCAAAGAGTATTGTGAGCTTGTCATTGTCGAAGAGCAGTGGTAGTTCGTCGGCGTCGGAAAGCAGTGAAAGCATGTCATCTTTTGGAGATCAGTGTTAGGTCGTCGCCAAAGGGGAGTTGGAGTCGAGTTTGGTTGAGACAAGAAAATCGATGAAGTCATTGTGACATGGTTGTCAGAGATATGATCGTCGAGGTGAGATCTTCAAGGACGTGGTCGTCGAGATATAGTTGTCGAGATGAGATCGACGATTTGATCGAAGTCCTCAAAGCAAATTAGTCGAGATGATGTCTCCATAATGTGGTCGTCGTTACGTGGTCGTCCAGGTGATGTAGTTGTCAAGGCAAGGTCATCAAAGACGTGTTTGCTTGAGACATGATTGTCGACTGATCAAGGTTGTCAAGGTATATTGGTCGAGATGGGGTCATCATGACATGGTATTTGGAGACATGATCGTCGAGGAATATTCATCATGGTACCGAGGTAGTCGATGATCGCGAGGTCATCAAGGTAGTCGATAGTCGTGAGGTAAACATGGTACTGAAATAGTCGATGGTCGCGAGGTCATCAATGAAACCAAGGTAGTCGATGGTCGCGAGATAGTTGGTAGTTGCGAGGTCATCGAGGTAGTCGGTAATTGCAAGGTCATCATGGTACCGAGGTAGTCGATGATCGCGAGGTCGTTGATGGTACCAAGGTAGTTGGTAATCGCCGGGTAGTTGATGGTCGCGAGGTAGTCGCTAGTCGCGAGTTCATCGAGGTAGTCGGTGGTCGCTACGTCATCATGATTCCGAGGTAGTCGATGGTCGCCAGGTCATCCCGGTAGTCAGTAGTCGAGCTCGTTTTGGACAAGAGAGGTCGTCTCGAACTCTTTGTGGTGGTAGTTTTTGGTAGTCAAAGGCGAGCTGGTAATCAGAGACGAGAGAGGTCATCTCGGACATTTAGTGGTGGTAGATTCTAGCAGTCGAAGGCGAGCTGGTAGCCGGAGACGAGAGAGGTCAACTCGGACTTTTAGTGGTGGTAGTTTCTGGTAGTCGAAGGCGAGCTGGTAGTCGGAGACGAGAGAGGTCATCTTATACTTTTGTGGTCTCTCTCCTCTTTCTTCCTTTTAATGATTTTGACACCTCATTTTATAGTGAAAATACAAACTTATCTTTATGCGAAGTCATCATCTGATAAATTTGATAATAGAAGTGAGTTTTGGGCCCAAAACTTAATGGACTTTGTGCTAGGTCCATCTCCAACAATTTGATAATAGGAGTGAGTGTTGCAGTAAAATTATCCACAATGATAGTTTATAACCATGAATCTTTTCAAAAAACCATTTATTTAAGATTTTTTTTAACAATTTGAGAGACTCATGATAAAGTTTTTCAAATGGTGAGATATTTCGTTGCATATACTCTAATTAAAAGCCTAGCAATAGTACTTAAATGTAATTAAAATCTTTAAATATAATATCTTCTTTCTATTAAAAGAAGTTTTCATTCGTCCATACATAATAAAAATACATTAAATTTGTATTGTAAATATATCTTTTGTGATTATCAATTTTTAATACAGTTAAGCTTAGTAATTCAATAAACCCAAAAAATTAAAACAAAATTTACAACTTATATTTATTAAGTAATAGAAAATTTATAGAAAACACACAAAAAAAATTGTGAAACAATTAGTTTTCAAAACAATTATCTCTGAGGTGAGGCAGTATGTGATAGGTTTTTCACATGTGACTACTAGGAATGAGCTGTTTGCCTTTCTAACGAATTTGAATGTCCTTGTACATAGGCCTACTTGTACATCAACAAATTAAGAAAACTACCTCTTTCATTTAAGCTAACAACAGCCTTAACCGATATAGATAATAACCTTTAACATTCCGGTTTGAACAACCTAACCAACTCAAGAAAGAGATCCATGCATACTTCTCACGTGAGCTAGCTCATTTGCTAAGTATAAGCCCCATGTCGGTGAGATTATGCATGGGACTGAGATAAATGCTTAGAAATGATATTTCATCCACAAGAAAATTGAAAAAATTCTCTTTGAATTTTGGACTAGTTTGAAAAGTTAACCACCTAGTAAGGTGATGGTCCATTGTGTAAGTGCAAGATGCAAACACAATAATACTGTAGAAGATAATTCGAGAGACAAAACAACTACAAACACCACTTATGTATTATTAGAAATCTTCTTTAAACAATCTATTACAAAACTTTGTTTATTCAGCTTTACTCGTCTAGTGTTAACATCCTGGACACTACTGATGATGAATCATTTGATTCTTGAGAAATATGAGGAGACGAAAAGAAGATAAGTTCATTTCCGTTGTTTTCATTGCGTTTGTAGGTGAGAAGGAGACGAGGTCGAGAGATAGACATTGACATGAAAGTGTTTATGAACATTTTGCTAAGGATTATGGAATACCATGTCTTCGATACACATGTGAACTCGACAAGGAATTTTGCCGGTAGTTTTAAGAGTATCAAGCTCGTTAGATCCAGAGGGATCCAGCCTAAGCTGTTTTTGACGGTTGTGATCACTCCTTCGTTATTGTTGTCTTCTGTTTCCTTTGTCTCCATGGTGACAAGACAAAATTAAACCTAAAAAATATACTACCTTTTTTCATTAAAAAAAAGATACTACTTTTTTTTCATTAAAAAAAAGATACTACTTTTTAGGGCACATCCAAAACCATCTAATATATTGAGTAATCTAAACAACAAAGGCTTATATTTCAAATGATACAAACTTGAATTTGATACTCCAAGAAATATTACCTCGAGAATTTCTTGATGAAATCGTTCACATGTATTATTTTTAATTTGGTTCAATAGTACATGTATTATCTTGATGAAATCGTTCACGCCTTTTATAAATGGAGGAAAAACACAATAGGTAAGCCTCCACAACTCTGATATTTACTTTAAAAGGATGACAAGGATAAATATCATAACAAATCCTTATAGATATTTTTCCCAAATTATGATAACAAGAAGGACATATTTTATATATATATATATATATATACTAATTTATGGCCCACACCTTGTGAGGACTAATATATTTTTCCTAAAAAGTTTTTAATCATAATGTTTATTCTCATAAAAATAAATTGTTAAATTAAATAATTTTTTTAAATAAATATTATAAATTATAAAACTTCAATATTCATATTGGTAATTAATGTATTAATTTATATTTTTTCTTGTTTTATAGTTTTATTTATGAGAAGTAGATTTTGGATCAAAATCTTTTCAATAATAATAATAATCAAATTAAGACATTTGGATTTGAGATTAAACATTTATTCTATTTACGGACTGAAAAAATGAAATCTAGTGGCACTAAAAGGATTATAAACAATCGCAACTCATAAAACTTCAACAAAATAACAATAGCCAACAAACATTATATATTCTTAATAATTTAAATATTAAAAGCAGTTAGATTGAAACACAAAAATAATAAATTACAAAACATTATCTATGTATTATCTGGTTGTCGAGCAAGTATCTCTCTTTAAGTTTGTTATGTCTTGTTTTGCTGTTATGTTGGTGTTCATCAAACTGTTGAGGATCCCTCCAGTTTTTATCCTGTTATCGTTAAGTCTAGCTCCAGATGTTATAACTTAACACCTTTTAATATAATCGTTTGTTTGACAAAGAAAATAAGTATTCTCTTAGATTATATTTATATCATGTTTATTTTTTTCAAATTTTTAGTGCTATTTAATATTTAATCCTAGTTTTTCATGCTTATATATATATTTTAATATTTTTAGTTAATTTTCATTTTGTAATTTATATAATATTTATGTAATTTATATAATATTTTGGAGCAAATTAACTCTATAATAAAGTTATTCTATTTTAGAATGAAATATAGAAGATTTTTTTGTGTATCACTAAAGAGGGTCCTAAACCGTACTCCAGAATATCAAAAGAAAAAACTTCTTAAACACAAATCCTAAACGAAAAAAGAAGTATCATCAAGCTGCATAAGATATTTCTAGGAAGACAATGATTTAGGTTTGAATCAAGGTTGAACATAAAGTACAGAGAGATACCGTTTATAGCCAAACTCTCTTTGAAATTCATTATTGGAATTAATAAAGGTTAGCTTCTTTTTTTTTTGTCAATAAAGGTTAGCTAAACATAAAATAAAAAGAGATAAAATGACAAAAAGTTAACTAGAACAACTTTTACTTTGAATTAATACAGGTAAATATTTTCCACATGGTCACATGAGATTGATACATAACAAAGATGTTTTCTACGACATCTAAACTCCTCATCGTTTGTGACTCCTTCAAGCTTAACTCTTCTCATTGTCTTTTCCTTTATATCGAAATAGAAAACATGGAAGTCATCAGAAAATGAACTTGGTGCAAAAACCAGTTCCCCAGCATCAGTGGTTCCTGAAAATTTTAGCTGTATATTCCACAAAGTATGGGACAAAACAAATGTATCTGTTTTCGACCAGGTTTGCTCCTTCACATCGTCGAGAACCCACAAATTAAAACTATTACCTAGGAGACTAAGGCCTGCTAGTTTCCCTTTGTAGTTTGCTAGACAAGTAAACTTTTCTCCTGGTGTTTTAATCTGACAAAAACGCTCAGAACCAAAATCAAAAGTAACCAGTACTACAGAGCTAATCCATGGCTTTATCCTAGCTTCATAATACACAACTCCGTTAATGCACACGCCATTAGAACTAGGAATATAGTTAGATATATCACCTTCAACGCACCTCCACGGAGAATAAGAACATTGTTGACGTTCCAATGTATACACACTATGCTCAGAAACTAAGTTGCTCCCCGGTTGGGTGACCATTCGCAACACTTTGTACTTATCACTGCTTGGATCGTATCCCAAATGCATGTAACATTTCATTGTACCGTGGTCAAAACGATGATCCTCGGGTAAGTTTATGACTTGTCTTGTAGTTGGATTACATACCATGTATTGATGTTGATGAGAACAACATAAAAAGCCACGAACAGAAGGACTATGGATTATGTAATCACCAAGAGAGGTTCTTGACATCGTCATCTCGTGTCTGGACACTACTGATGATGAATCATTTGATACTTGAGAAGTATCAGGCGACGAAAAGAAGAGCAGTTCATTTTCGCCGTTGTGGTTACGTTTGAAGGTGAGAAGGATACGAGGTCGAGAGATAGATATTGACATGAAAGTTTTTATGAACATTTGGCTGCGGATTATGGAGTACCATGTATTTGATATACATGTGAACTCGACAAGGGATTTTGCAGGAAATTTTAAGAGTATATCGCTTATTAGATCAAGAGGGATTGAGTCCAAGCTATGTCTGAAGGTTGTGATCACTCCTTCGTTATTGCTGTCTTCCATCTCCTTTGTCTTCATGGCGACAGGACAAACTCAAAACTAAAAAACATACAACTTCTTAGGGCACGTCCAAAAACACATCTAATATATAGAGTTATCTCAATAGAAAAGACATAGTAATCAGCGATAGTAATATTACCTCGAGAAATTTACAAATTTCTTGATGATGCTTTCTACTCTTGTTCACATGTTATGTCCTTAAATATCAGTTATAACTCATCCACACCATTTATAATAGAAGACAGACAATAGATATGCCTCCACAACTATGATAATTACTCTAAAAGGATGACAGGAAGGATACATATGATAACAAATCCTTCTAGATATTTTTCCCAAATTATGATAATAGGATATATATGATAACAAATCCGTATTTTATAGAATTTTTATACATTTCTATTTACTTTTTCTTGTTTTCATATTAATGGTTTACTTGCTGACATTGCTATTTTGTCTTTTGTCTATTAAAAGGTTATTATTTTATTACCATCATTTTAAAAAATGTTAATACCTATTATTATTTGTCTTTATTTTGTGGAGATCCCTTTCTAAAACCATCCTATCTATGAAAAAACTTGCATATTCTTATATTTCCTAAAATCTATTAGCCAGCATGGCATTTAAGACATTAAATTTTTATTAACTCTAATTAGCTTATATGTCATAAACTAAGCAATACTTTACAATTAACTAAATAGCTTTGGGAAAAAATCAATACAAATAAATGCTCTAGCATATACATAATGTTTAAAATATAGCATAAATCACTAGTTACATATTTTTATAAAGTAAAAAGATATCATATACATCCGAGTCAGAGTTGTCACTGCAGGCTTTTATTTACTGAATGCAGAGGGATGAAGTACAATGTTACAAGTTTAAGCATTCGTGCAAACTTTTCCCAAGCATTGCAGGACCAGGAATAAAACATTGGCATTCGGCCTCCAAAATATATAAAGAAAATTATATAGATATATTTAATAAGTCACTTATGGACTCTTAAATCTCCTTAAGCATTGTAATGCATTTTGTAGTCGGGTTCCACTGGCTCGAATACCACTTTTTACCGTTATAAGGGTGGAATCATTATCC
Source organism: Brassica rapa (assembly GCF_000309985.2). Taxonomy (NCBI): domain Eukaryota; kingdom Viridiplantae; phylum Streptophyta; class Magnoliopsida; order Brassicales; family Brassicaceae; genus Brassica; species Brassica rapa. Next base: position 571,915 of record NC_024801.2, on the reverse strand, counting down.
AGATATCCAAGCTTAATGGAATCAAGATAGTAAACTATGTATAGAGAGAATCAGATCTAGAGGTAGACTAAAATATATCCGTCTTTTCTATTTTTATCTGGTCATACTGAACACTAAAGATAAATATATTTTTAAGGTTTACGCATAATAAAAAACATATGAAAAATTGTAGATAAATAAATTATTTTCTTTGGTTAACCATTTATAGTAATCTTAATTTAAAATAATTCAATAAATACAAATTAATGTTTTAAATATTATAATTTGCTATTATTAACTCATATAAAATATATTGAAATCACAACATATACTATATCTTTCAGAAACAAACGTGTTTTTCAAAACATTTATCTTTCAAAAATAGAAAGAGTAGCGTTTCTTTGTTTTCTTTGGGTTTTGAACTCTTTAATCAATCATAGTAAGCCTTAAATAAAATTCTGCAAAGACATTTAAAAACATAAATTGTTGACGAGAATATATTCTAAATATTATTTAGATAAAACAAAATTACTTGAATAAAAAAAATAGCTCTAGACAAACATGGAGTTTCTAAACAAATATAAAATTTTATATTGCGAGAAGTAGGTATGAACAACATACAGATCGACTCCTGATACATACTCATGTGGTAAGCTCTTTGTGGTTGTGTTACTGTTTGGTTACCAAAGCTTCAAAATCTTTGGAAGATTAAAAACCCAACTAGTTCCATAAAGGAGGTAGGCTTTTGCACAAACCCATACCTTTGCTTCTTTCTCCATGTTTCTCAGAGTAGCAACGATTCTCTATGGGCTCTCGTCGATCTCATCTGGAACATGCAGTTTCTCCATGGCAGCCTGTTTCATACAATAAAAGCCAGTTTCAAAATTTAAAAGCAGTAGATAAAACCATCAGAAGATGACACTGTTTGTTGTGTGTTTTCTGAAAGACTCAAACCTTTATTGCAGCAACGTCAGTTGCAGGCGGTTTCATATCCAAAGCTAGACCGAAATGAAGCATGGCTTTATCGTGCATGTTTCGCCGCTTATAGATCCTGCCCATTAAAGCGTAGACGCTGCTCTCTGAAGGCGCATACTCTTTAAGCTCCTCCAGAACTTCTAGAGCTTCATCTAATCTTTCTAAGCAGACAAGTATGTTAGCTTTCTGGTACATTGGAAGAGGATTCTTCCTGTCTGCTAATATAGCTTGCTCCATTATCTCTAACGCTTCCTCGCTTCTCTATTTACACAGAACAAAAACAAGATTCTTTTTAGTCATTCTTCAAAAGAAAGTTCTATTAAATGAGTGCAAGAATATAACCTTTAAGGCATGCAGAGCTGTCCCCAAATAAGACATTATAACAGAGGAACTCGGATTTATTAGGAACGCCATTCTGAAGTGATGCTCTGAGAACTCTAACTTCTCTTGACGTAGATAGATCATTCCAAGCCCATACCATGCGTTATAGTGTCTTGTGTCTACACGAAGTGCGTTTTGGTAACTTTTCATTCCGTTCTCAAAATCTTCCAGAGTTGCGTATCTAGAGAAACGGTAAAGACAAGAGACCGTTGCTTAGACCAATAACCAGAGCATTTCAACCAGACTATTGTTAACATGAATAGAAGTTTTCTTACTCGTGGCCACATAAAGTATGTGCGTATGCAAATCTTGGATTTAATTGAACAGCTCGTAGGAAATTCTTCAGTGCAGTCTCATGGTCTTTTTGCAAGCTATAACAGTTTCCCATTGCACACCTACATAATTTCGCATTTCGCTTATTTCTGTCATTACCAACAATACATAACTAATCAGAAAGAGACATTCAACAATAAAATACCAAGATTGAGGAGCTAAGCGATCTGTTGATATTAGTTCCTGAGCCAAGTAACTCAGCTTCATATCTTCTTTTAAATGCTGCAAAAACATCATTATTTGATGAGAAATTTTAAGATACATGAGGTTTATTTGCGGAATTTTTAAACTTCCCAGAGACTAAAAGCAAAAGGCCAAAGTTTCATCAGACACAGAGGAGTTTCTATGTTTAGAAACCAGGAAAACGCGCTTACGTAGAGGACCGTGGAGTAAATATCCATTCCTTCTAAGCTATAAGGAGAAGCCTGGCGGGCAAGACGGAATGCTTTTTCAGCTTCTAAATAGTCTATTAATTCAAAGTGTGCTTTCCCGACCTGCATTAATATACATCAAAAGGCCTTTAACAAGAATATCACAGGCCACCAGACTAAAACTTCATGCACCAAACTGAACAAGATAGCTGGTAGAATAAACATATCCAAGTATGACAAATTAAAAGAGAGAAGAGTCACTTATTACCTGGGAAAGAACCCATCCTGTATTATAATGCTTATGTGGAAGTTTCATATACGTATCCAGTGCCTCCTGAAACACCCAGAAGAACAAGGAAGACAATGTAATAATCCTATGTAAATTAACTTTGTATTACTTAAGTAAGCAACAATATTCTTACCTGACACTTGTACATGTACGAAAGTCTACACCCTTCCCCGAGTGTCCTTAGGAGGCTTAATATTTCTGAAATACCAATTGTGATTCTCTGCGACATTATTTCGTCTTCTTGATCACAGGATTTAGCATCACTGGAAGCCATAGAAGCAGTCGTTGAGGCAGTATTAGGCCTCGAATCATCAAAAGATTCCCCACGAACCCCTAAACCAAACAGGATGACGACGAGTTGAGTATCACAACAGACCAGCTTTCAATAGAAATATGGTGATATAGTGCATGTAATGTCACAACCTTCATCCATGTTTTCATTTGCCCAAGAATTTCCCTTCCGAAGTGTTACAGAACGAAGTCCCAAAGAACCCAATTTAGAACCTCCCAAATACTTGGAAGTGTTGTTCCCATTTCCGCTTACTGTTGCAACACTTGCATTAGTGTTTGCACCTGAATCAGCAGATAGTCTCGAACTCCGTCGTGGACCAGAATCAGAAAACAGCCTGCCAGAAATCTGCATAGGAAAAGATATGACAAGTAAGACAAAATTCAAAAAGAACCAGAGTATTATAAAGAGAATGAAAACCAACAAATTCAGAATTGTGTCTTTATGACAACAAATAGACCAGTACAGGCATGTGAATACTACCTTACGTAGCTTTCCTTCATCTACAAATTTTCTTCTGGGTGCAGGTGCTTGAATGGTAGAGTTGACTGTGGACTTTGGGGAATTGTCAGTAGTAAGGGAGTTTTGGTTTGGGACAGCCGGCTGAAAATTCCGGAAAAGTGGTGGTGGAGCCATACCGGATAGCTACAAGTTGACAAATATACAAGTCAATTTAAATCTCATTCACAGCTGCTCTTTAAAGCACATACACAATACACCATGACCAAAATAATGCTTATAAGGTGAAAACATACAGTTCTCCAGATATAAGTAGTAAGGTAGCATGCCAAACCAGAGACATTAAAAACAGACTCAGAAGTAATAGTCAATGAAAGATTAGCCAAACCATCTTTGGCACTGAAGGTATAACATAATAAGCAATGCAAGCACTACAAAATCAATACCGTATGATGCATTAAATATCCAAATTACTCAAGAATATGTGATCAATTCAACAGAAAGCCGACCGACTTGTTGATATTAAAAGAAGTGTGACATTACCTGTGCAGCCACTGGCGAGGGGGTATTATAGAATGACATGTTCGAAACACCTCCGTTAAGACCATGAGAATGGAAATTTCCAGAGATATCTTTAAGGCCATGGCCTTGCGTGTGCTTGGGCTGCCTTGGACTGTAATCTTCAGAGCTCGTGTTTTTAGCCGAAGTCGTATTACGTTCATCATTGTACGTGTTTAAGCCGAGCGAAGATGGCAGTTGTTGCATGTACTGCTTTTGGATGGAGAGAGCAGCTGCTTCACCAAAAACCGCAGATGGTTCCTCAGCAGCACCTGAAAAAGTAGGATGGCCAGATTCACGTAAGAGAACCATAACAAACGTACCAAGTACGCAGAAAATGCATTGCGTTCACCTAGTATGCATAATTCCTCATACGCAGCCCAAAGTAGAGGATCCAGTGTCAAAGACTGCTTAAATTGTTGAGCGGCGTTCTTCCTTCTATCAGTATACCTGAAAGATCACTAATGAGAAAACATCTCGATTCAGAATAAAGACGAAAATGCTTAGAGAGAGCAAGAAACGAACTTGTAAATAAGCCCAAGAAGGTAATGACCCGCTGCACCATTTGGGATCTGCAGAATAACCAGAAGCTACGTTATAATCTGAACTAAATAAAACACAAAAGATCTACTGACACCGAGAGTTTGTGTGAGAAAATTAAAGCAATGTACGAGAGATGACAAAGTACCTCGGCACCAGGTTCATTAAGAGGGGAGAGTGCAGATTCAGCTTCATTGAGAAGGTCCATCTGGTAGCAAGATAAGGCGAACAAGTACCGAGACTGAGCCATATGTGTTCCTTTAAAATAAAGAAGGACGCAATACAAAGAAGATGAGCAAACGACCTAATAAACTGTGGAGAAACCAAGCAACATACCCTTGAGCAGATGATAGGCACTGTAAGCTTGATTATTCTGAAGGTAGCTGGTGGCTAATAACTGCAGATTAACCTATTTAAGAGGAAGAGTAGAAAGTTTTACCGACATGGAAAGCCTCAAAGTCTGGTCTTTTACTGACATTTTTTCACTGCTAGCAAATTGGAAGCTGTATAAACCCTAATTTGAAGGTTATACAATTGCTAAGCTTTGGGATAACAAAATAACAGAGGAGAAAGTCAAAACATTGGGGGGAGAGATCTAAAGCAAGAAGATAGAAGCTGACCAGGTCACTAGTGGAGATTCCAAATTCGAAAAGATAAAAATCGAATTTTCATCGTCTAATTGACCAACGAAACAAACAATATAGATCTTGAATCAAAGGGGGGTAAAAGCTAAGAAACCCAAAATCGATCTCGAAGAACTCAAGGACGCTCGATTGAATTACACACCCAAAAGTAACCCAATTAATCTCCATAGAGAGAGAGTGGAAAGAAGAGGTAATAACCTCAGAGGGAAACTCAGCGCAGAGACGCTCGCACATGAAAATGGCATTCTTGTACACAAAATGACTGAGGCTGTTGCGTACACAGTCCACTAGCATAGCTTCCATTGTTACGAGCTTTTGTCTTCCTTCCGAGAGAGAGAGAGAAAGAGGGGTTTCTGTTTTTCTCGATTTCCTTTTTTTCTTACCCTTTGGTGATTTATTTTGAAGAAGTAAATAATTTCAAATTTTGAGGCGGCACGTGCGATGCTCTGTTTTCAAAGTTCAAACTATTCGGCACGTGACAAAGACTATAAACGTTTAATCAAGTACTGGGCTTTGCAATTGATCCATTCGTTATTTTCAATTGTTTGGCAGCCCACACTCTAAAATGTAATTTATTTTTTTATTATGATAAAGATCATTTAACTAAAAATTAAAAAAATAAAACTTAAGATTTATGGTAGCAACAATTTTGTGTCTAAGTAGATAGAGCAAAAATTCTTATTACAAATCGTGGTTGCTTTTTTTTTTGGAAAAAGGCTTTTTACGAATCATGGTTGTTTTAGAGTAAATTATAATTTTTCGGTCTTATTTACTTCGCGATCTAAGAAAATACATATAAAAATAATAAAAGAACATGGAATCATAATTCAGATGACCATGAACATTGAACAATAAGTTAATTAAAAGGGTAATTCTTTTAAATAGATATTTTTAAGTTTATGTCACAAAAATAGATCTTAAAAAACAAAATGACCAAAATAGACTTTTTTATTTTGAAAATTTTAATATTTTTTGGTTTTTAAAATTAAAATCATACCCCCAAAACCCCACCCCTTAACTCTAAACCATAAACCCTAAATCATAAACCCTAAACCCTAAATTCTAAATCCTAAACCCAAAAATATATCCATTAATAAAATATTTTGGTCATTTTGATATTTGGGGTCTATATTTGTGATAAAAACTTTTTAGTTATATTCTAAGGAATTTCTCTAATTTAATAGAAATTAATAATGAGCAATTGTCAATAATAGCACATTTTGAAGTTTATGTCTCAAAAATAGCACTAGAAGGAGAAAGTCACAAAAATGACATTCATTAAAAGGTAAAATATCCCTAATACTCTTGGTTTAAAATTAAATAAACAAACAAAAATAAATAAAAATAAATAAAATAAAAAAAATGAAAAAAATAATTTTTTTTTTATAATTTCAGATTATATGTTTTCAGATTCGAAATTTTTATAATTTTTTTTTTCAAATTTTTTTTTCAAATTTTTTTTTATTTTCTTTTTATAATTTAAAAATACTTTTCGAAACTGTTTTTAAAAATTTTATTTTTTATTTTAGTATTTATTTTTTATAAAATTTTAAACCCTAATTCCAAAACCCCACCCCTTAACTCTAAACCCTAAGGTTTGGATTAATTAACCCAAAGGGTATAAGTGTACATTTACCTCTTTAATGAAACCTATTTTTGTGACTTTGAACCTTGAGTGCTACTTTGGGAACAAAAACTTGGTTTGATGTTATCCTAGTCTTTTTCTCAATTGTCAATAATAACGCCTTTTAAAGTTTATATCTCAAAAATAGCACTAGAAAGGAGAAAGTCACAAAAATGACATTCATTAAGGGTAAATTATCCGTAATACTCTTGGTTTAAAATTAAATAAACAAACAAAAATAAATAAAAATAAATAAAATAAAATAAAATGAAAAAAAAATAATTTTTTTTTATAATTTCAAATTATATGTTTTCAGATTCAAAATTTTTATAATTTTTTTTTTGAAATTTTTTTTTCAAAATTTTTTTTTATTTTATTTTTCAAATTTTATTTTTATAATTTAAAAATACTTTTTGAAACTGTTTTTAAAATTTTATTTTTTATTTTAGTATTTATTTTTTATAAAATTTTAAACCCTAATTCCAAAACCCCACCCCTTCTCTAAGGTTTGGATTAATTAACCTAAGGGGTATAAGTGTATATTTACCTCTTTAATGAAACCTATTTTTGTGAATTTGAACCTTGAGTGCTACTTTGAGAACAAAAAATTGGTTTGGTGCTATCCTAGTCTTTTTCTCATTAATAAATACCGTAATAATTACTATACTTTATTATTTCCAATTTGTTTTGACGATCATTGATGGTTTGACTATTTTATGCCCGTATTGTTAACACTTGAATTGAAAATCTCCTAATCCACAAGCTTTTAGAACTCGGGTAAAAATTGATCTGTCATGAGGATTGTTCTTTACACGACATACACATGCTAATGTTGTTGGCGTGACATTTCTATTCCAAACTGACATTTTGCCTTCCCCTGGTTATTTTTAGGCTCTTGGCGCAGGCATGACTGAAGAGTTTTAAGGCAATCACTCTTAATCTTAGCAGGGAATGATGTCAACATCACGACAAAGACGATATACATCAATGGAATTAACTTCATTTTTGGATTAATTAGTAGCGCTCGTGATAATTAACCTCAGAATAAAATATTCTTTTGAAAAATCTGAAACAAATTAATTTTGGAAAAAGTTGTATGTTTTGAGGTCTTTAAATAGCAAACTAGAATAAGTAAGAAGTGGGGAATGCAGGTGGAAATCGAGTCCTATACATACGGAACGATACATACACTTATTTCTATTTTTAATGTCAAATTTTCTATTTTTATTTATAAATCATTATCTTCAAAATACAAGTATAATTTGATAAAATGACCTATTCAGTAGGAATTGGTTATAAATTGAGCTCTTGATGAAAAGTTTTTTTCCAACATAAATTTATTAATATTTGATCATGAACAATTATACAAATACAATAATAAAAATCACAAATAAGAAAACTAAAATAATAAAAGAAAACAACATATCACAAATAAATTGAGAAAATGATTTTTTGCGGAATCTTTGACAATAAAGTATCAACACTATTGATTTTCTTGCAGAACTGAAAGTTGTGTGGCAATATGATCATCAGTTCTCCTTATTGTATTATATTGGCATTATTCCAATGTAGATCTATAATTAATTCAAAAGTTTTAAGGAAATATTTAAAAGTTAGTATGAAAAAATCTTAGTCAATGAATTTCTAGGTTGTATTCTTTTTTTTTTGAAAAATGGGCTTTTTCTAGGTTGTGTTTTTTATTGATATATCCTATGTATATTCTCTTTGTTCATCAATTTTTTTGTTTTAATATTTTTCTTTTAGACGTTATCTGATTGTTATTCGTCATTAATCAGATTGTGATGTTGTACCTCTCGAAATCTCATCGCATAAGGAGATCTTCAATTAAATTAGAGTTAACTATTTGTGACATAAAATAAGATTTACTGAGCATTTAATATTATATATCATTTAATGTAATCAGTGATAAATTAATTAAAAGATCACTGAAAATATATATGTGGTAAAATATGAATTGTATATGTATGCTTAATATTTTATATATTTTGAATATAAACAATCATATTCCTAACTAAAACTAATATGAATTTATATGTGATAAATGTCAAATTATTTTTTGTTATCTGTGAAATCACAATAATATATGTAAACCCAAAATAATGAATAATCTATAAGAGAAAAACGAAACTTTGTTAATATATTAAAAAAAACAAGGATAAAAATATTAATACTAGAAAAATAAATTGACAATTAATAAACATAATATAAGTATAATCTAAGGAACTAAAGAGGTGATATTTTATAATTTGTTAGGTGTTTGATAATAGGGAGAATTTCAATATATGATGTTTTGGCTATTATTATTTTGTTGATGTTTTATGAGCCGTATTTTTTTCTAATATCTACAATGCGGCTGAGATTCTTTCTAATTCACAGTTACAATAAATGTTGATTTCAAATTCAAGTTATCTAATGATAACTTGGTTATTAGTAGAGATAATTTTTTGTATCCAATATCTACTATGCTCATAACTAAAAAGATGAAACAAAAAAAAAAATTTAATAAATCATGGTCAATTCAAATACTGAAATTAAATAATTTATGATAGTAAATTAATTTTTTTATCGAATTTAATAATTAACATTTAAAATAACAATAAAATTAAAATTTGTTGATATATACATTAATCCGCACAAGGTGCGGGTAATCATCTAGTAATTCATTATATAAATTTTGTTTAGAGGTTATTATGATAAAATTTAGTTTTCTAGCTTTTACACAAAACAAATTTAATTGATGGGTTTTACTATTAAAAGTCTTTGTTTTCTAATGTAAAAAAAAAAGAAATTCCGGAATACAATGATCATGAGTTTGATTTCAATGATGCATTTGCATTCTTTTCCTATTCTTTTTCTTTTTAAACTATGAATATGACTTAATGACATTATTAGAGTAACAAAAATTGGAGTAAAATTTTTTATTCTGAGTTTCACTTAAATACATCCAATCAAGATGAATATGGTGAAAAAAGGTTTTCCACTCATTTCCTCCATAAAATAACTTTTATTAGCTGTTTCCACCTTTTATTTTCCTCCTATAAAAGAACGAGTAAAGTGGAAGGATACAAAAAGAAACATAATTCTTACCTCTTTATTTTTACACCAAGTTACTCTACTTTCCTCTATTGTGTTGTCAGTCAAACCCTATATAATTTAACAAACATTTTGACATATTTTTGCAGTTTGTAAGAAAACAAACAGTCAGTCTAACCCTCATATCAATTTTGCAGTTGTCAAAAGAAATATAGGAAAAAAATAAAAATATAATTTTACAAATACATTATATAGTTGACAACCTGTAACAGAAAAAAAAAACTACACGCTTTTGAATAGTACGAACGTTTCACAGCAAACTCTTTCTACTTTCTTGTACAAGTAAACTTATCAATACCAAATCGGTTCTCACTAAACCAGAGAAATATACCAGATCTCCCTAGTCCCAAGTCCCAAATGTAGATTTCACGTCATATTCTCAAGTTAGCTTCCTCGGCAAGTTATACGTTCTCTTCAGAAACTTAGTCGCAGACTCATCATAACGGTAACACAAAACCCTCAACAGCGTGTTTGCTTCTGTCGGACTCCACGGTCCAGAAGTCGGCGGCAACGGAAGCTTCCCTCTGTCCGAACCGTGATTCTCGAGACACACCGCTTTAAACCGTTCAATCAGAGACTCTGTATCCGTACGTAGCAGCGGAAGTATACTCTTGACCGTCGTGGAAACCTTCTCGATCAAATCCAAAGGCAACCCGTCTCCGTTCGACCAGAAAAGATCGCATAGAAACTTGAAATCCTCGTCTACCGCATCGGAGTCTTGAACCGTGAAGCAACGTGATGGTCCACCCGCGAGGAGGACTAATAAGAACCCGTCGAAAGAAGCTCTCATGATATCTGAAATGACTCTGGTTCGGACTCTATCGTGAACGGATGATGAAATAATCTCAAGGCAACGTTCGAGTTCTTGAAGAAAGGATTCGACCCTCGAGGAAGATACTTCTCCTACGTACAGACCGTCCCAGAGAACGTTGCTTAGATCGTGGAAGACGATCTTGTAAGCAGTTGCTTCGGAGAGTTGCTGTACTCCTTTCGAGCAGTAACCGATTGACTGTTCAAAGATTTTAGCTTTGCCATCAAAGGCAGCTATGTCGGATTCCGGGAGACGGTTTAATGTTTTTCTTCCGGATGATTCGATCTCGGTCCTGATGTAATGCAGTGTGTTGATTCTGCAACAGAACTGGAGTATCTCAGCTGAGTCATTACTCGTCCCCAGCTGTGATTTTCTCCGGTTAGAAGCCGCCATTGGCTTCTCCTTCTTCTTGAAGACACCGTGTAGTCTCGAACCGACGCTGCATCTTGTTAAGGCGGGCAAAGCGGGTAGAAACGTGTTCCTCGAGCCTAAACAAGAGAAACCAACAAAGAATGAGCTTTCATCATTCAATGAAACAAGAGAATCAATAAAGAGAATCTGCATACCGCAGGAAGATTTGGCCTTTGATACATAATGCTGCATACACTTGTCGAGGCCCGAGGTCAGCTCGGGAAGTAAAACTGTATGCAAAAGTATAGGCAACAAGAAAAACGCTTCCAAGGTCTCATCTACCATCCTCAGTACATCCACGGAAGAAGGAGCAATGCCAAGTTTATTCAGTTTCGGATTCCATGCCTGCAGTGATAGACACACCAATCATCAATATAACTCTTAACTGAGCATACAAACTAAAACTCTTATGTACCTCTTGCTGGAGATTCCGATCAATCCACTCCTTCAGTCTATCAACTCTGGTTTTGATCCATGATTTCACAAGATTTCCTATAACAACTTCCGCTTCAAAAGGAGGCATCTCTCTTATAACCGACTTACCCCCATCGTCACTATCTACTGCATCTTGAACTGCAATCTGCACCAGATCCTTCTCTAGCTTATCTGCAGCGGTGAGTACTCTTATTGCATCAGGCGTCAACTCGGTGATACCAGAAACAAACTTCTTCAACTCAGTTCCATAGCACGAATGAAGTGTAGCTGCAGCCACGCCAGCTGCAAGAGGATGCCAGTTCTTTAGGATTGGACTAAATATCGCCTTCTCGTTGAATGCTAAGTGACCAATATCCTCTGCAAGAGTGGCAAGGGCAGGAAGATTGCTCGTGCTGCTCTGACGAGATTTTGACCGCTTGCTATGTTCCACCATCTTCTTTGTCTGTTTCAAACAAACCAAAAAGATACATAAACAGCTGCAGAAACATGAAATTAGATCATGTTTCTAAAACAAACCTGCGAAAAGGCCATACGCAAGGAAGATCTGATATAGGTATCGACTCGATCACGGCCTGAATCAACATTCTTTTTTTTCCTTCTATACTCGCTAGAAGCATCTTCACCTAGTACTTTAGCTACTGAGATCCCCAGAGAAACCGTCGTTTCAAGAGTCTCGACGTTATCAATGTTGAAAGTATCATGGTAAGCAAGAAGCCTCTTCTCAGCCCAATCCAGGATCAAACTCAAGACAGAGTTCGAGATCTTGGAATAGGCAGGATCATTGGTCTCCTTTGCGTCGTTCTCAACTTCAAGTAGCAAGTTATGAGCAGCTACAAGCAAGTCATTCTCCACTTGACCAGTTGCAACATACCGGTTAAACAACACCCAGAGGAAACAAACGTTGTGAACCATCTGGTTCATACCCAAGACAGGCCATGTTTTCTTTATAAGCTCCAAAACTTCATCCACCTCTTCAACAACAGATAACTCGTCATTAACATCAAAACAAGACTCTAGAAGCATCTGATAGATTCTAAGATTCAAAGGAAACCCATCAGCCCAATGACAAGTGTCAGGACCAATCCCGTCGTTGTTGGAACGAGTAGCGAGAGACATTACAACACTCCTGAGATTCTGCGACTCTCCGGTGATCTTCCCGGTGTCCAACGGCCTCTCGAGACCGGACCGGATCATCTGCTTAAGCTGTTGAACAGATTTATCAGACTTACTCAAAGGAACATGAGGATGTAAGATCAAACCGGCTTCTAGAAGCTTCAAGTTTCTTCTCTGCCATGATATGTACTCGTCGTGATCAGGAAAGTCTGTGGCTTTGAGCTGTTGAAGAAGCTCAAGAGGTAGAACCATAGTCTCCACACGCCTCCCAAGCTAAATCCACAAAATGATAATTAAAATTAAAATGATAATCTGTAATTAATTAAAAGAGATCTTCTTCTGTACCTGACCAGAAGCGATCCTTAGAAGAGCTCTACGGATCCGTGAATCGATCTGCTCGGAGATTCGCATCTGAACACGGACTAACTCACCCACCGTTACCGATTTCTTGATCCGATCGGGTTGACCCGACGATTCTCCTTCTCTGACGTCTCCTCCGCCGCCGCTTCGTTTCTTCATCCCTAACGCCTTTTTTACTCTGCTGGCCGCCGTCGACGTCAGAGATCTGTGAAGAGACGGAGACGGCGATAGCGATACGCCGTTGCTCCGATCGGACTTGGGAGATTGAGGGATGAAAGTGAGGGGGCGACTTCCGGTGGTGCGGCAAGCAGCGACTAGGATCTCGTAAGCGGTTTCTCGGAGCTCCGAATCGGATAAGTTCGGGGCTGGATCGCCGAAAGGAGAAGGTAGAGATTCCTCCATTTTCACTTCGACTCGAGCAAGAGAGAGATAGGGAGAAGCTAAAACTCAAAAACCTTATGTGTGATTTAGAGCATAGTAGCAAAGATCCCCTTCTCTCTTTGTATTACTTATTTGGGGGATGACTGAACAAGAGGGTTTTTTGGGGAATGATTAGGCCAACTTTTATGATGATACAATCATTGTTTTATCACCAAAATGAACAAAGAAATAAAAGTTACAAAAGAAACCTTTTATTTTGGGTTCTTTGGATATAATTAAAAAGATGAAGAATTTGAGTTAGTTTGGGCAGATTATGATTCTTGCTTGAGGTTAAAGAATGAATGATTTTTAAAGAACCAAACAAAAAAAAGACAAAAGTAAAACCAAGCTAGACAGGTGTTTTCTTTGATACCAAACGCATATATACGGAGATGTGAAGGTATGTATGTCTATGTGTATGAATGTATTTAACATGAGAGGCAGATCATTTAATGTATTTTTTTATTCTCTGTTGTTTTTATACCAGAGAAATCATCAATATAAGAGACTAGGAACTGGTTTACAGAAGAAAAAAAAAGGATTGTTATGAAATTTAAAAGGGTAAATCAATCTCAGCCAAGTTGAAACTTGAAAGAAATTACATGGTTTTTAGATTTAAAATTTGAAAACTGATGTTTGACCTAATAATATAAGGTCCGGAGTATTTTATTTTGTTCCCTGAAGCAATGCCAAGAGTCGAAGAAGACTTTCTGCCATTTTAGTTGTTCTAGACTTTTAGATTGAAGGAAGTCGTCAAATTTTTCACACGGCATTTATCTCTTCCATTTATGACAGCATTTTCACACGGCATTAACACTCATTCAACTAAAAAAGTTATAGTTAGTCACAAGAAAACTCAGACTTGGCATTCACAAATGTTTAAATGTTTGGTGCATGTAGATTATAATTTGAATAACTGAAATGTTGAATTTGCATAACAGACAGATGTATGTGAAAATTAATACAAGACTTTACAAATGTAAGAGTGCGTTTAAATGTTTTTTTCTGAATTTATAAGATAATACTGTACTTCAATTTATATATCCATGTAGTGCGGCGGTTGTTGACCATTGTTTATTTTTCCATATCCTCTTTTCGAATCTTTTCTTTTCTAATCATATCCTTAGTTCCTTCATTTTCAAATAATGATACATAACTGAAGACTACAAAACAAACAGTTTAAATCACTGGCTTGAATATCAATTATTCTTAATTGATAATATATTTATGCAAAAAACCTAACATGTGCCACGGAATTTTGTTGTTGATGATTGTTTTTTGTCACTTTTCTTTATCTAGGAAACTATGGTATAAGTTAATTATAAAATAGAAACAATAGTATTTATTACGTAACTGATTGATAGATCAAAGATGGACGGAGAAAGCTTCTCTTGAAAGAGAAAAAAAATCCGTCGCCTGAGAGATTCGAACTCTCGCGGGGAAACCCCATGTACTTAGCAGGCACACGCCTTAACCACTCGGCCAAAGCGACTTTGTTGGACGGTGTAGCATTGTTTGCTTTATCGAAGCTGAACTAAACATAAATTGGGCCATGGAATCCTTTTTGTCAGAGGAGCTTCAGCAAAGAAAGTTTTTTTTTTTCATCAAAGAATGTAATATCGTCGTTGAGAAAATTATATCTAATCTTTTCATTAGATTACGATATTTGATAAGTTAATTATTTGCAATTGATCATATTCTAATGGTAGTTGGTAGATGATTTCCTCAACTTTGATCATGTCAAGTCAACCCAATAAAACATGTGAAGATTAAGAGAAAAAACAAGCTACAATAATAGAAGTTTCTGGCGGCGAGCCAAGACATGCTAGAAACTTTATTAAACTTATCATATAAAGAATGAGCCAACTCATTATGATGCGTGTATTGGAATTGATCATTAAGAAAAGAAAGAAGCTTGGCTGAATCAAAACTACATTTTAAGGTTTGATGAGATTTCAGTATTCCACATCATGAACCTGTGGTGAAGGAAATAACAAATGCCCTCCAATTCTCCTTCGCAAGAAACCATAAGTTAGTTTAAGAGATGATATGTAACACCCCGGCCATCCATAATTAAGTTGATTTGACAGTTTTTTTGTGCTCTAGAATTAAGGGGCCAATTGTTGTTTCCTTCACCACAAGCTTCAGGATATGGAAGACTAAAATATCATCAAATGATGTGTAATGTCTTCGCCAACCAAAACTAATAGAATAGAGATCCTTTGTATGTGTAATCTCCGTCTGTCCGTCACTTTCATGTCTTACCATTTTCACTAGACCAAGTGTTCTGAGACATTTTTGATGGATTATTATCACGATTTTAGAACTACCTTATGCTCATTGTTGAATAACTCATGGGCTAACCAATTTGGGGATGAACATTCAGATTTATATCAGATTTTTACACAAGTCATTTAATATTTACTAGATTTTGACCCGTGCAACCGCACGGGTGTTTGTTTTCATTTTTCTATACATAAATTATTGTTTTAGAACATAAGTGGTATGTTACAAAAAAAAAAAAAAGAACATAAGTGGTATATATTTTTAATGTTAATCATATACTTAAATATTTATATAACTATTTCAAATACAATAATTTTATAATTTACATGTTATAATTAATTAATTGTTTAAACCTTATGTATTTACCACTTATTATTATATATT
Organism: Brassica rapa; assembly: GCF_000309985.2. Taxonomy (NCBI): domain Eukaryota; kingdom Viridiplantae; phylum Streptophyta; class Magnoliopsida; order Brassicales; family Brassicaceae; genus Brassica; species Brassica rapa. Next base: position 556,139 of record NC_024801.2, on the reverse strand, counting down.
TATCTTATTGTATTTGTATTTAGTTATTAAGCAAATAAATATATTCATGAGAAAATATATTTAAAAAATATTTTGTATTTAATTTATGCTAAATTCTGACCCGTATTTCAAAACTGGATTTCTTTTTACCAATATTTTTATGCTTATTCATTTTAGATAATTTATTATTGTATATATAAAAGTGTAAGATATGTTAATTATTAGACATGTATTATATAGTTTGTTAATTTTAAGCCGTTCTATCATCATATTATATTTTAAATAAATAGTTTATATTTATGAAAATAAAATTTATAAATTTATCAATTGAATATAATTTTATCATATTTATTTTAGTATAATAATTATATTTTAACGTGATCATGACTATAATTTATTTATTTTTATTTCTAAACGATAACTTAAAATACATTAAGTTATTGTTTAAATAGTACACAGATTTATTAGAATTTTTAAAATATAATATATAAATATATATTATATTTAAAATGAAAATATATTATGATTAAAGTAGTTACAAAGATTTTATATTATTAACTTTAAAGAAATACATGTATTATATAGTTTGATAATGTTAACCAATCTTACCAACATATTAGATTTTATTTTTGAACATAAATATTTTATAATTACGAAAATAAAATATATAAATATATAAATTTAATACAATTTTATTATATTTAGCTAAATATAATAATTTTAATTTAATATGATCGATTATGATTATATAATAACTAAAATGTTATAGATTTTTTTATTTTTCATTTTATATAATTGAATATATTAATGTATAATAATATTTTAAACTAATTTCGAAATTAGTGAAAATATTTAAATATAATTTCGAAAATGAAGATCTTGTAAAAAATTTTTTAAACAGATTTGTTAGAATTTAAAAATAAATATATTTATATTTAAAATGAAAAGATATCAAAAGATACTATGATTAAAATATTTTAAAAATTATATTTATTATTAGTCTGAATTAAAATATAGTATGAATTTCTATGAATAGGTCCATTAGGTCCATTTTTAAAAAAATCACACATGAATCAAGGTTGTGACTTCTGTTTTAATATATAAGACTAGATCTCGACCCGCGCAACCGCGCGGATTTATGTTTTCATCTATTTTTATATAAATATTGTTCTTCAATTCTAAATTAGTATATATTATAATATATATGTGTCTATCAATGATGACAAAAAAAAAATATGTGTCTATCAATTTTTAAAACATAATAAGTTTACTGTATACTTTTTTCATTAAATAGATTGTTTCAAACTTCACATGTATTTGTATCTTCTTCTATATATATATATTTTCGGATTATTATTTCATTATTAGAATCGTAACTATATATATAAAGATTAATAAAATATTATTTTAATGTCATATTCAAAATTATTGTAACATTTCACAAATTTATAAAGTTTTTTAAAAAATAAACTTTTCACTTCATAGATTTATATTATCGAGTAAATAACTAAACATTAAGTTTTTTTTTTAATTTTTAAAATAAACTATATAGTTTAAATTTTGTTTTCATTGGTTTAAGGTAATAAAGATTAATCATTGTTAGATAATATGATTTTTTGTTATTTAAAAAAAACTTTATAATTTTAAAAGTTAACATCGATAAATATTTAAATATATAGCATATAGAGGTATAATATTACAACATTAAATTATATCTATTTAATTTATACTATCTATAAAGCCTATGGATCATCTATTGTTTAAATCTAATTATTGATACCCAATAAAAAAATTTTGTAGGCCCAAAATTTAAATGATAAGATTAGATATTAAATATAACATGATTTTCTAGGAATATGTCCATTAGGTCCATTTTTTAAAAAAAAATCACACATGAATCAGGGTTATGACTTCTGTTTTAATATATAAGATTTTTACTGGTTCGGTTCGTTTCATGTCGGCCTTAGTTCAGTTGGTTCGCATATACAGTCTATATCAGTTATTTTATCGGAAATTCGATTCAGTTCATATATTTTGTATCAAAATTACTAAAGTTGATACGATAATACCAAAATAAATTATATATTAATGTTTATTATTGTAATTTTGGAAATATAAACTATTATAACTATCAGTTTGAATAAATTTGAACATATATTTATATTTTAAATACTTTTAAGTACTCATTCGGTTTTCAATTTGGATGGAGTTTGCTTTCGGTATCTTAATATTTAGCAATTTTAGTTTTTAAACAGTGTGGGCCAAATGTGCATAGAGGTTGCTGCTTACTTGTGGGCCTTTACAAATGGGTCAATTTCGACCCTCTTAATTTCAAACTTTCGCAAATTTGACCCCATAGTTTCTTTCAATCCGAACCACCCAACCCGCGTGTAGATAAGTGCGCTAAACCTTGAGTTTCCTCCGTCTCTCCGGCGATGTCGTTGAAACTCAACACCCCTTTCCCAATTTTCGCGCCATCTCTGTTCCCAAACCCGAACCCAAGAGCACCCAGCGAGATCCGATTCTCCAGATGGGGCAACGCCAACGCCGAGCGGTTCGAGCAGCGTCGCCGGACCCAAGAGGAGCTCGAAGCAGAAATCCGCCGCGACCGCCGCTTCGACGCCGCCACTTCGATCGTCCACACGCAAGACTCCGCCGCCGCAGCCACCGAGCCCAAAACCTCGCCTTTCAGGTCCAGAGGCACTCCTTCGCAGCCATCCGCTCGATCAATCCCGGGCCGGAGATCCAAATACTCCAAGCCCGATTACGGGCCCACCAGGCCCAAGAACAAGCCCAAAGTCCCCGACTCGCCCCCGCAGCTAGGCGCGAAGCCTGAGGTTAAGCTGAGCGAAGACGGGCTCTCTTACGTCATCGACGGAGCTCCGTTCGAGTTCAAGTACAGCTACACGGAGACGCCAAAGGTCAAGCCTTTGAAGCTTCGCGAGGCTCCCTACGCGCCTTTTGGCCCCACGACGATGGGGAGGCCGTGGACTGGCCGCGCTCCGCTTCCTCAGTCGCAGAAGCCGCCTAGGGAGTTCGATTCGTTTAGCTTGCCGCCGGCGGGGAAGAAGGGGGTGAAGCCGGTTCAGAAACCGGGTCCTTTTCGACCCGGGGTGGGGCCTAGGTATGTTTACACCAAGGAGGAGATTTTGGGAGAGCCTTTGACCAAGGAAGAGATCAGAGAGCTTGTTACTTCTTGCTTGAAGACTACAAGGCAATTGAATATGGGTACAAAGCTCTATGCTTTATCCTTGAGTTCGCTTGATTCAGTAGTTCTTATTGATGATCAGATAGTATTTGTAGAACCTCAGGTACTGCTGTTTAGGTACATTAGAATTGAGTTACTGAAAGCAAGTTATAATAGACTGAGAGTAGAAGATACTTTTTTTTGTTGCATTTGCGAGATCAGTACTGATGATCAAATGTCTTGGTTATAGTAGTGGCAGAAGCTCGGATACAAGTTATGGTAGACTGAGAGTAGAAGAAGATATGACCTAAAGTTCTTGGTCTCTTCTCTTCTTTGCAGGCAGAGATGGCTTGACACATAACATGTTGAACAACATACATGACTTATGGAAGCGGAGAAGGGTTTGTAAGATTAAATGCAAGGGAGTTTGTACAGTTGACATGGATAATGTCTGCGAGCAATTAGAGGTTCTTTTGATTTCATATCAGACAATGGAGTTTGTACGGTTTGTTGTGTTCGTCTTAATGAAGTTGTGAATTGAATTTGGCAGGAGAAAATTGGAGGGAAGGTGATATACAGAAGAGGAGGTGTGATTTTCCTATTTCGTGGCAGAAACTATAACCACAGGACAAGACCGCGCTTCCCTCTTATGTTGTGGAAGCCTGCAGCACCAGTTTATCCGAGGCTGATTCAACAAGTTCCTGAGGGTCTAACTCTTAAGGAAGCTACGGCGATGCGGAGGAAAGGACGAGAGCTCATGCCCATTTGCAAGCTAGGTAAGACACTAAATGATGTTGGCTTGATTTTGTTCAAGACCAACAATGATAACTTATCCTGTGTTGGGGGCATGTAGGGAAGAATGGTGTGTATTGTGACCTTGTGAAAAATGTGAGAGAAGCATTTGAAGTTTGTGAACTGGTTCGGATCGATTGTCAAGGGATAAAAGGCAGTGATTTTAGGAAAATCGGTGCCAAGCTCAAGGTTTGATCTTATCCTTTTTCACTCACATATGTTTCGTTATGTAGAAGTATTTATATTTAAGGCCTCTTTGTTGAATCTCTTGGATGTGTTATTGCTCTTGCTCGCAGGATCTTGTTCCATGCGTGCTTATATCTTTTGAAAACGAGCAGATTCTTATCTGGAGAGGACGAGAATGGAAATCCTCTCTCACAGTTCCAGATAAAAAGGATGATATCCTCAGAGATATCGATGTTGATACTGTCTCTGAAGAGGACGAAGCATCGGAGTCACTTAATCATACTCAAACTGTGAACCAGAACTCTTCTTCTGGTCCTATGGAATTTCAACACGATCCAGATGGTGATGAGTTATGCTCTTCAACTGGAGATATCTCGGCATTGGAAGGCGCAGGCAGTACTTTACATGCCTCATCTACAGAAGATGTTACTACAGATGACTCTCTTGAGGATCATCAAGAACCTGAACAGGAGTCAGAAACATCGGAAGAGATCAACAGACAAAGCGTAGAGAGAGTTTTAAATATGATGAAACAAGCTGTAGAGAGCGGGGCTGCGTTGGTGTTAGACGCTGCTGATCTTGATCCAGACACAGTCTTTGCAAGAGCTGTGGCCTTTTCGAGTGTAGCTACACCGGGACCTGTTTTCCAGCGTGGCTTGAGGAAACAACCAGCGGTTAAGAAAGAGGAAAAACGAGAATTCGGATACAAAAACATCGAGGCAAAGACAAGTAGTGCTGTGGTTCCCGGGAGAAAAGAGGTTGCAGCGACGGTGGAGAGATATGACAAGAGGGAGAAGGAAGGAGTTGAGTTGAAAATGGAAGAGCTTGATGAAGATTACAGAGAAGTGATACCTCATGGAACACTGAAAGTAGATGAACTAGCTAAACTACTTGCGTAATGTTGTTCTGTATTCTCTATGTCTTTGTTGAGTTAGTGTAATGTAGTCTAATTATCATTATCTGAAAGATGTGTAACGTTGACGAAAAATGTATTTTAGATATTTATAAGTGAAAAGGTTCATAAAATAGTAAATACTTAAATTATGTTCAAGTCAATAACTATAGAAATTTTGTCTTAAAATCCAAAAATAAATTTTAGAGTTTCATGCCTACATATCATACCTATTTCTGGAAATTTTGTGACAAAATATCACATTTATCTCATAATTATTAAATGGAAATTCAAATGAATTTTGTCTCCCAATATAATATTTGCGAATTCACCATTTTCAATTCATATTCGTTTCTATTAATAAACCACCGATACAAAAAAAATTCTTAGCTTATTGTTGAGATAATTATTTCAGAAAGTCATTTCTCATGACTAGGGAGTGATAACTTTATGAGAGAATGTGTTTTTACAGAATAATATTTTGTTGATCTTTATGAACAAATGTTTTGCTCTTTATAGAGCTTACAGAACCGTCTAGAAACGGTCAATCCTTATTGATAGGATACAGCTGGCTATGCCTAGTCACCAGCTAGAGATGCTAAAGCATCATATTTGTTTTGGACAAGGAGCGTCTCCTGCAACGGTCCTTTACGTACACAAGCATGCTTGCTTTGTTTTGTCTTGTTGTCTTGAGGCAGAGGAGTTGTGACTGGGCTTGATGATGCTTTGTTGTCACACGATGGGCTACAGACAGACAGGTCCATTACGTTGTTGTTCATCTTATATATTAAAACGGAAGTTACAACCTTGATTTACGTGTGATTTTTTAAAAAATGGACCTAATGGACCTATTCATAGAAATTCATATTATATTTTAGTTCACATTTCACACTAATAATAAATAGAATTTTTTAAATATTTTAATCATAATATCTTTTGATATCTTTTCATTTTAAATGTAAATATATTTATTTTAAAATTCTAACAAATCTGTTTAAAAATATTTTTACAAGATCTTCATTTTCGAAATTATATTTAAATATTTTCGCTAATTTCGAAATTAGTTTAAAATATTATTATACATTAATATATTCAGTTATATAAAATGAAAAATAAAAAAAAAACTTTAATATTTTATTTATTATATAATCATAATCAATCATATTAAAATAAAATTATTATATTGAGCTAAATATAATAAAATTGTATTAAATTTATATATTTATATATTTTATTTTCGTAATTATAAAATATTTATGTTCAAAAATAAAATCTAATATGTTGGTAAGATGGGTTAACATTATCAAACTATATAATACATGTATAAAAATTAACATGTATTTCTTTAAAATTAATAATATAAAATCTTTGTAACTACTTTAATCATAATATATTTTCATTTTAAATATAATATATATTTATATATTATATTTAAAAAATTCTAATAAATCTGTGTAATATTTAAACAATAACTTAATGTATTTTAAGTCATCGTTTAGAAATGAAAATAAATAAATTATATCCTATTTTATCTACTTTTATAGTCATGATCATGTTAAAATATAATTATTATACTAAAATAAATATGATAAAATTATATTCCATTGATAAATTTATAAATTTTATTTTCATAAATATAAACTATTTATTTAAAATATAATATGATGATAGAACGGTTTAAAATTAACAAACTATATAATACATGTCTAAAAATTAACATATCTTACACTTTTATATATACAATAATAAATTATCTAAAATGAATAAGCATAAAAATATTGGTAAAAGGAAATCCAGTTTTGAAATACGGTTCAGAATTTAGCATAAATTAAATATAAAATATTTTTTAAATATATTTTCTCATGAATATATTAATTTGCTTAATAACTAAATGCAAATACAATAAGATAAATATATAATAAGAAGTGGCAAATACATAAGGTTTAAACAATTAATTAATTATAACATGTATAAAAATTAACATGTATTTCTTTAAAATTAATAATATAAAATCTTTGTAACTACTTTAATCATAATATATTTTCATTTTAAATATAATATATATTTATATATTATATTTAAAAAATTCTAATAAATCTGTGTAATATTTAAACAATAACTTAATGTATTTTAAGTCATCGTTTAGAAATGAAAATAAATAAATTATATCCTATTTTATCTACTTTTATAGTCATGATCATGTTAAAATATAATTATTATACTAAAATAAATATGATAAAATTATATTCCATTGATAAATTTATAAATTATATTTTCATAAATATAAACTATTTATTTAAAATATAATATGATGATAGAACGGTTTAAAATTAACAAACTATATAATACATGTCTAAAAATTAACATATCTTACACTTTTATATATACAATAATAAATTATCTAAAATGAATAAGCATAAAAATATTGGTAAAAGGAAATCCAGTTTTGAAATACGGTTCAGAATTTAGCATAAATTAAATATAAAATATTTTTTAAATATATTTTCTCATGAATATATTAATTTGCTTAATAACTAAATGCAAATACAATAAGATAAATATATAATAAGAAGTGGCAAATACATAAGGTTTAAACAATTAATTAATTATAACATGTAAATTATTATTATTATTTTTTTGACAGCAAGAACATTTACAGACTCATATAGACTCCGTAAACCATAGTGGCAACTCTGCATCAACATGTAAATTATAAAATTATTGTATTTGAAATATTTATATAAATATTTAAGTATGATTAACATTAAAAATATATACCACTTATGTTCTAAAACAATAATTTATGTATAGAAAAGTAAAAACAAACACCTGTGCGGTTGCACGGGTCAAAGTCTAGTAGGGATTAAGACACCCGACTTTTTTTCTTTCTACCTAAGATAATTTTCGATTTCTGTGCCAGATTTTCCTCATGCCTCCAAAATCTGGATAAAATGAAAAATTTATACTAAAAAGATTTAATTCCATAATTTAAGGATATGAAATGATATACTATAATTCTCAACTATAATGATCTATAAAAAGTTACTAAATTCTAGAACAATGGATCGACTATTCACAATTTCGACTATAGAATTAGATGGCTACAACTAAAGTTACGAGCCATTAACGTTTTAGTTATGACTCTAAAGATCAATAATAAACTAGTGTTGTTGTTCCCGGGAGAAAAGAAGTTGCAGTGAGAGAGAAGGGATATGAGAAACAAGAGAAGGAATGAGTTGAGAAAAAAATGGACAAACTTGATGACGATTACAGAGAAATGATACCTCATGGAACACTGAAAGTAGATGAACTAGCTAAACTACTTGCGTAATGTCTTTGTATAGTCTAATCATCAGAAAGGTGTGCAACATTGAGAAGAAAAAAATATTTCACATATTTGTTAGTGAAAGGTGTGCATAAACACTTGTTATGCTCTCGCCTTTTCCTCTGGTTCTTCCTCGCTGCGTTGGCGTTGTGTTCAAAATCTGGTCTTCAGCTTTTTCAATTTGGTTATTGTTCTTGTCAAGATTATGTGTTTAGTTTCATTTTTGCATTCGGCTACTAATATTTATGTATCTTCTGTCACAAACTCAAAATCTGGTATAATATTTAATATTTTAACAAAAAAAAAAAAAAAGACTTTTGGGGGCCCTCAAACTGAAATCACCATTCAAAGTTGGAAAGGTTAGTATATTAAATTTTTGAGAATTTAATGAAACAAAACCTGGACTGTCAACTCATCAAACTTTAAACCTTTAACTATTTTAGTAATGAAACAAAACCTTTACTAAAACATGTTAGTAAAATTGACATTTCATTCCCAGCAACGTTCAATTTCTAAACGGCTTCCGTCAGTATAAGAAAATGTTGGTTTTTTTGTGATAAACAAGTTGTCCAAATAATAAGTGAAACATCAAGCCGTTTAAACAAAAAAGATTTATGAATCAGTCATCACGGCAACGATAGATTAACGCAAAAAGTATATCCTACTATATAAAAGAGACTAAATTCAAGACTTTTGGGACTATCCACCTCAGCCAAAATATTCTCATCAATAAAGAATTAGAAATAGATGTCATTTAAAAGATAATTAACTAACATATGACTTTTAATATTTCTAGAAATTTCATATTTGTAACTGTTAATTTATTAATAGAATCATATATCTATATTGAATTATGTTCTATTTTTAATCATTAGATTTCAAGGGTAAATAAAATATTAATTTATAATATATATATAGTTTATAACTTTATATTGTAGTTATAAATAAAGAGAAATAACCAGGGAGGATGAAAAACTCATGTAAAATTATATAATTAAAATGGTAAAATGGTGAGTATGATGAGGTGAATCTAAGAAAATTTGTTGTACAAATTATGATGTTTTCTTCGTCCACTAAAATGATTTAAAATAAAATATATATTCACATAAATAAGTCAATATATTTTTTTTTTTTTGGTAAGATGTTAAGATTATCATTTTCTGAAAGGTTACACTGTTGTTTTTAAACAACCTATTACAACAATGAAACAAAAACAACCACCAACAACTCAAGGTAAAAAAAGCCTTAAAGAGGTTTTATACAAGAAATATAAAAAAGAAGTAGAGAAGAGGAGAAAGAAGAACTTGCCGGGTAAGAGAGGAGACGGTCACGCATTATACGGTCGAGAGAGGCAAGGATGACTGATGAAGGTGAAGAGACAGCTGTGAACACACGAGCATTACGCTCTTTCCACAGCAGGTAGATAGATGACTGAAAGTAGAGCTTGATAACTGAAGTAGCATGCGCATCTGCGTTGACGCGAGGTTGATTGATCTAGGCTGCAACATACTGTAGATCAGCCGGAGGAGAAATCCAAACTTCAGCAGCAAAAAGCTCCCATATCAAACGAGATAAAGAGCACTCAAAGAAGAGATGATGGTGAGTCTCTATTTCCAGATTACAAAGGACGCACGTTCCTGAGACATTTAACCCCCAACGCCTCAAGCGATCCTTGGTTGGCAGTCTTCTCCGCAAAGCCAGCCATGATATCAACACATTACGTGGAATATGTTCCTTGAACCAAATAGTTTTATGCCAATATTTGTTGTTGATAGTGTTTATATTCTTTTCTGACATTAGTATCCATATTTTTTAGTAAACTGATCCAAAGAGATTAGTTTGTGGAGCTAACCAAACGAGGATTATAGTGTTTACTTTGGAAAAAGTAATAGGTTGAATGATAAATGGCGTGCATGCTTTTTCACATGGAAATCTGCACATATATTAAAATTGTAAGATTTGAATCATAGAGAAAATATAGTGCATATGACTGAAGTTGGTCCATTCCGAAACTAAAGATGACTAAAATTCTTCTTTGTCAAAATGCATAGATGTGAATCTTATATGAATAGAGTTCTCCATTGCTTATAGCAGTGTAATAAACTCCGTGTGTAAAGGATAAAAAATGTTATATAAGTGAAAACAAAAATTATGATTTTTTTTCTTGTGCCTATAGGCTCTTCGTAATTTGAAGAAGAAAGAACATATTGTGTCAAAATCTTTGGCTCAGTCAAATTTTATCCAGTTGTTTATAAAACTGTTGTTATCTGATTCATGTAATTTTTCAGTGTTGATTTAAAAGCCCAAAAGACCCATCTATACTGACTTTTTGATATATTTTTTTCTGTGATTTGAATTTAAAAATAGATAAAACTTTCGATAAGTTATGTAAACTCAGAACAAGTATTTAGATTTAGAAAGCATTTACATGTTTCAAACTTATAATATATACATATATAATGTTTAAAATTATGCATATAAAATCAGTGTAAAATGTGCTTGAATATGTTTCTCTTCTTTAATGTGTTAATTGTACTATATAACATTATTTTAAAATTTCAAAAAGTTTATGTCACATACAAAAAACCATCAATAAAAATATAATTACAACAAAAAGATGAAAAATTATAAACATATAAATTTAAATTAAGAAAAACTAACATTGGAAAAACAAGAAGTTAATGTAAAAGAAAAAAATCGACAAATAATATTATAAATAATATAAATTTATAAGACACAATCCGCGCGAAGCGCGAAAAAAATCTCTAGTCCTACTATATAAAAGGTACTAATTTAGAGCTCAATTAGAAGTGCCACATATGATGAAATATTCCCATCCAATCATATCTCCACGTCATTACGAATTTAACAACCCTAATAATAATACTAATATTAATCCTTTGGCCCAACACCAGCATAACCCAATAACGTTTAAACAAATCTTTGAAATCTGTTTTGATAACAAGATTGCCCTTCTTATTTGGACTTCATGGATTCAAATTTATAATGTGTCTTAATAATCAATAAGACCATTGAATATAGATCCAGGGATATAGATTAAAAATGTTTATGTTTGGAATTATATACCGTGTAACACACATGTATAGCAGCCACCGACGAAGCAAACAATTGTTTTTTAAATGCACTATTATTAAAAAAATATGTATGAACTTTACAATAAATAATACATATATGAACCGGAAAATCTATAATGGGAAAAATCACTATTTGTTTTACTAATTCAAGTCAATACTATTAAGTTAGGAACATGTCCAGTTAATAAAGGTTGTGTCCAACTTAAAGAAATCTAATTACATTTAGAAACTACATTTATATTCTATATATTTTGTAACCCCTGCAAATATATATTTTTATATTAGTCTAAAATATGCCAACAAATTTAACTCTTATCTAATGCATAAAAATATAAAGATGATGTTGTGAGATAAGAATGTACACACAAAATTTCAAATAAAAGAATTGACAAATTATATAATTTTTTAAAAAATATTTTATATAATAACTTAATAATATAAATCATAATCAAAAATACTATTCATATCACATTTTTATTAACCGAAAAAACTCGTGCTTTCGAAGCGCAGATCAAAATGTAGACTAATATAGCTCCTAATATTTATTTAAAAATTAAATTTCTCAAAAAAAAAAGATTAAAGACAGCTATCAAGTCTGTTTAAAAAATATAGTGGTTTGTTCTTGCACCAGAATCTTGGTTATGCAATTCAAAACCTATTATGTTGTTTTGTTACTTTTCTCCTTAAAACAGAAATAAAGAGTAATGAACAAAGACAAATTATGAACTCTTATTATCGGATTGTTTGTTTCTTTTTTTTTCTCTCGTTTCAATTTGATGACTATAACTAATTATTTCAATTCACACAAGACTTTCAAATTTTAAACGTATCACATTAAATATAAAAATCTTCAACAGATTATAATACCTAAATATTCTTCTCGATAGACAATAATATCAGAAAGGTAAGTAGCACATCTCCTGCCACAATCACCGGCAGCACTAAAAGTTCAAAAAGATCTTTTGTCTCATCAATACAAATCAACAAAATATAGGAATAAATTCAGTAACATTGCATATTTGATACAAACCGGTTAACAACCTCAGCTCCACATAACATTCACATCATCTTCCACTCATAAATTTGCAACGAGAAGAAAGGCAGAGACAACTATTAAGTGTAAGTTACTCAATCAGTGGATTTCCACATTTCAAGATCTCTCTCTTTCGCTGACTCATTTTCTAATTCTTTCTTTCGTCAAAGGGTCGTTTTCCTCAACACGATGGTCAAATCAAACCACAATGATCCTCCACCTGCTGGAGGTAAATCAAAATTACGACTTTACTGTACGTTTATTGACTTCTCGAACACATACGAACCCAATCACCCCTCTCTGGAATCCAAGAAATCATTTGTCCAAAATCCAGACAGAACATCTTAACTATTAAGTGCAAAATCAAGCGTAGAGATAGTTTGATTTGGTAGGTTATACTACGAAAGTAACACAACAAAACCTTAGTATTAAATTCTCGATCAATTTATCTGGTTTTTTAGTTCATAAGTTTTTTTCAAGGAGCCCTTTTTGAATATAATTCATAAAATTTCCAATTAGTTTATTAATGGAAGACCTAAACACACTTTTAAAATATTATTTCCAAATTCAAATCACCATAATGCTAAACAATATCTCAATTACGAAGTACTTTTACATATTTTTTATTTTCAACACGTTAATTTAATTTCCATTACTACAGAAAACCACTATACACAACCAAAAACATCAACTCCCCTCTACTTTTACATCTATCGATTGACTTCCAACTTCATTTGCATAAAAAAATGAACAATCAATCTTAAAAAACTCAATGTCATATATTCATTCTTATAATTACTTTAAATCTATTTTAACAACAACCAGAAACAGAAACAGCCACAACTATAGTCATACATAAATTTTAACTTCATCCAATATCCGCGCGTAGCGCGGACACGATCCTAGTTTAATTTTAAAGTTTAGTATTTTTGAGGAAATCCAGTTTAAACCGAGCAAAATAAATCTAAAAGCCAGGACATTATTATTTTGTCGTTTTTAGTTATTGTAGAATTTTGAATTTGTTTTGTGTTTACAAGATGAATAAAAGTTTAACCAAAAAACTTAGTTTGTTCATAAGAATTCCTTAATTAATTAATAAAATCAAAACAATCCAGAATAAATTATTTTGCTTATAATATAGTTCCTTAATTAATCACCGGTCAGAAGCAATGCCTTTCATAATAATTTATGTACAACTAACTATATATCCATGGACTTATTAAACTTATTTATTAGTAAACTTATATATTAAACTTATTCCACATATTCTTTACATTGTGCCTCATTGAGATCATTATGTCACGTTGATAAGCGATTAGTTGCTTTTAAATCAAAGCTTATCCCCATTTGAAATAAAACAAGATTTCTTTCTTTTAATTATTCAGAAGATGAATCCACCACAAGCAATCTCCATTCTCTTCTTCTTCTTCTTAGATTATGTCTCTGCTCAATCTCCTCCTCCTCCTCCGTACACAACCAACGACTTCTTCAAACCGAGCTTAGTCATAACCACCGGAGTTTTCTCCGTCGTCTTCACACTCACCTTCGTTCTCCTCGTCTACGCCAAGTGCTTCCACAACGACCTCCGATCAGAGACCGACGAGGACCGAGAGATAGGAAGGCTCGAGCGTCTATGGCAAGGACTCTTCAATCAATCATCTCGATTATCATCAGGGCTCAACAGAACAGCAATCGAGTCTCTTCCCTTCTTCAGATTCTCTGCTTTGAAAGGATCGAAACAAGGGCTTGAGTGTTCTGTCTGTTTGTCTAAATTCGAAGACGTTGAGATTCTTAGGCTTTTGCCTAAGTGCAAACACGCTTTTCATATAGAGTGTATTGATGAGTGGCTTGAGCAGCACGCTACGTGCCCTTTGTGTAGAAACAGAGTTTGCATTGAAGACGAGCTCTCTGTTTTCTCTGTTTTGGGTTGTAGTAGCAATAGTATGAGAATCATGAATCAGTTAACGGAAACAAGAGAAGAAGACTCGAACATGGAGATTTACATCGAACGCGAAGAAGGAGAAGACTCTTCGAGATTCAGCACCAGCTTCAGGAAGATTCTAAAGTTCGGTAAAAATGATAAACCGTTGTCGCTTGTGGAACAAGGCAACGAGAAACGTTTGCATAAGTTCAGACACAGGATTGTTGTTTCGGATGTTGTGTTTAAGAACCGTTGGAGTAATGTGACTCCATCTGATTTGACTCGTTTGACATCAGACATGTTGAATTCAATGTCAAGCGATAGATTCTCGTCGATGGAGAGAGTTGACTTGCGGGACAAGGAAGAGATGGATATGAAGAGAATGATGAAGAACAAAGACTCAACGAGAAGGGTGGTTTCTGAGATCACGGCTGTTCCTAGACTTAGTGTCCTGGAAGTTACAACAGCGGTTGGAGGAAACGACGGCGGTTTGGCCGCTTCCACCTCGAGGAGCGATGCGATTGCTGCTACGGAGGAAAGAAGACGACAATTATGGTTGCCGATAGCTAGGAGAACGGCTCATTGGTTCGCTAACAGAGAGAAAATGAATGAACTAAACACGACAAAACCTTAATGTTTAGTTGTTTTTAATTACTTTATCGACAGTTTGCAATCAAATGATTGATGGTTGTGTCTTTGTGTAGATACGTGGTGGATTGCTTATGAACAAAGTTTTGGCCAATGGTCATATTGAATTTGTTGGAACTTTGAGTACAACACATACTTGTGAAATCGCTTTTAAACGCTTTTTTTTTAAAACAGTGTCGTTATTCCGCAACTTACCAATCAAAACCATAATCCACCAACGGATGATCCATCCTATCTTTATGTACATAAGTAGACACATCTGCTGGAATTAATGATATTTTATATAAAAAAAATGTGAAGCCTACTACCATTGTATGAAAAGTGTAAGCCACTAAGTTTTCATACGTTTAGTTTTAAATTAATTAGCAGATGATTTGTCTGGGAATCTAACCAGTATAGAAGATCCAAAAAAATGTTTATATGAAAGTGTAGAAAAATTATGCTTCCAGCACGTTCAAATTCTATATTATACCTGTCTAGAAAATTAAAAAAATATTGTTCTTTGTTTTATCTATAAAAATATTGTTTCATAAATCACAACTATATATTACAACATTTTTATATACATTTTTGACGTTTAAAAACACTGCTCCATAATATTTAAATCAGTCTGGCTTCCACGTTCAACCTTTATTTCCAACATAGAATATTATGTTTAACTAGAGGTGTCAACTCGGTGGAGTGTCCATGGGCTAATCCAGTTCAATTCATTTTGGACAAGCTATAGACATATCTAATTAATAAATGGTCTAAATAGACAAAAAACTAATTGGTACATGGTCCAATTAGGTAAAGACCAAATTGATAATAGGTGTCGATGGGTTTTTAAAGACACACTATCATGGTTGTAACAAAAAAACATAGCTTTACAATTTTAACAAAAAAAAAGTTATATCGGGAAATCAAAATTTAACGATTTTGACAGAAAACATAATTTCAAAATTTTGGCAGAAAGACATAATTTCATAGTTTTAACGAGAAAATTTATAATTTATAATTTTGGCGGGAAAACATAATATCACAATTTTCATGGAATTCCGCAGTTTTAGCTAGGAAACGTAATTTCACGGTTTTGGTGGAAAACACACAATTTTACGATTTTGGCGGGGACCGCAATTTCACGGTTTTAGCGAGAAACATAATTTCAAGGTTGTGACGGGAAAACATACATTTCTGGTTTTGGCCAAAAATGCAATTTCTCAGTTTTGTCGGGAAACCGCAATTTCACGGTTTTTGCGGAAAAACATAAATTTCATTTTTTTGTGGGAAAATGTAATTTTCCGGGAAAATATAATTTATCAGTTTTGCAAGAAAACATAGTTTTATATATATTTTTGACAAGAAAAAAAAAAGTATTTTGTCATTTTGGAGAGAACATAATTTCAAATTTTAGAAAATAAAATATCTTAAATAATATTTGAAAAACAATTATAAATACTATTGGGTGTCCATGGACATACCCATTTAGACATGATCTCTATTAATCTTAGACATTTGTTTGGATCATTGTCCAATATTGACCACCCATTATTACCCAAAACTGAAACGAGTCCAATTGGGATCTGGACAGACTTCAGTGCATATTCCATTCATTTATATTTCTCCAAAATCTTATCATTTAGAGTGCAACTAATAACAACTAAAAATAATATGTGGAATAATACGAATTATTATTTCTGGAATTTAATGGAATGAAATCAACATTTCACTCATTCCAAAACGTTTTTGATTTGGAATGATTTTTCAGATAGTTTAATCTTTTTTCTGGAATGAAATGAAATATACATTCCATTTTTTAATTGTAACTTGTGAAATTTTTTAGAATGCACATGAATTAAGCATTCATAAAAAATGCATTCCGGTTGCAGCTTTAGACTATACAGACATAGCACAAAACATAGATGATGGTGACTGATCTTCAACCATTATCTTAACATATACACACACCTATGTACACCACCACACAATCAAAGATTGTAACTTTTTCATGAATCAAGGTTTTTAAAGATTCTACTAGGCTCTCTTTGTTTTTCAGCATCAAAGACTGTTTACAGATCTATAAAGCATGTAAATTTTGAAAATGAAGAGGACGAGAACAAAAATACAAGTCCGGGCATTTTGTTTCAAGTCTACTCTTTACCATTCTGCAAGCCAGTTTTGAGCATCTTGATCATCTGTTGTGTCCACTGATTGTAAAGTTTCTAGAGGAAGAGCGTTATCATTCTCTAGATGGTGATGAATACGCGAGACTATCTCTTGAGGAACTTGAACTCCGCGGTTACTAATCGCTCTCCAGTTGAGTCCATTGAACCAGGGGTGTTTCTTGATTGATTCAGGACCTCCTTGGCTACCGAACCGCAGGTTTTCATCAACTTCAAGCAACTACACAAGATGTTTAAGACGCAGGTAAAACAGTGAAACAAGAGAGATAAGACTGGTGTAACTTTCAATGGGAGATGAGACAGACCTTTGTGATGAGATCTTGAGCTTCTGAACTTAGAGCTCGAGGGAAAGTTAGTTGGCCTTTGGCAATTTTCTGAAACGTGTCTAGCTCGTTTTCTCTCCATGACCCAAATGGCATTTCCCCTTCTAGCATATAGTAGATCAAAACTCCAAGTGCCCACCTTCTCGAATAAATGTTCAAGTGTTACACACACACAAACAAAACAAAAAAACAGAAGAGAGAACAAGAATGCATGAAAGGGAGAATCAATACCAGTCAGCTGCAAAACCATGGCCTTTGCCTTGAACAATTTCAGGTGCTAGATAATCTGCATTTCCACATATTGTAAATGTTCTTTCCTCAGACAGTTTCTTGGCGAATCTGAAGTCTACAATCTACAATAACAAGATCATAATTAGCATCAGGTTAACAATGTGTACAATGAAACCGAGAGAGCAAAGTAATAGAGCCATGTAACCAAAAAAAAAAAACACAGACCTGAAGGTATCCAGATTGATCCAACATCAGCAAATCAGGAGATGAACCTCTAAAGAGAATGCCGTTCTACAGATTCCAGAAGTACACAAAAGTTTCAGACCGCAAAATCTTATAAATGAAAGAGAGATGTTAAAGGACAGGTTTTAACCTTGTGTATATCTTCCAAGGCAGACACACATGAGGCGGTAATGAAACGGGCAGATGACTCGTCAATAGGAGAATGAAGCAATGAAGATAGAGGACAAGCAAGAGTGGTGTTCAGTAAGATGGCTGCGTATGTTTGATCAGAACAAGTGCACAAGACCTCAGGAACAAAAGCTGAGGGCTTTATTGTGTTCTTCATCAGATTCCGCTCTTTCAAGACTTGTGCCTCTTTGCCTAGCTTCTTCACCTTGTTCTTTGAAAACCTTTTCAAGCTGAGCAAATTTTCTTTGTCTTTTAAATGCACCAGCCCAACCTCGCTGCAGTCTGTTGAACTCAAGCATGTTGTCCATTCCTGGATAAAAACCAAAATTACATAAAAGTGAGGAGAACTGTTTTGCCATTGGTGAAGAGTAAGATCGCTTACCAAAAAAAAAAAAAAAAAAAAAAAAGATCGCTTACCAAGTCTGCAAGAGTGGCTTTAGCAAGAGTTGTGGTATCAGTAACTTTTGCTGATTCTTTTGATATATCGAACGAAGATTGTCTCGACCTAAACAGAAAAACGATTATATACACATACTTAAACAACAAGGGTCATGAAGAAAGTTGTAGTATTCATACTTGTGAGTGTCATCTGCAAGATTGGTCAAAGGGCCGACCGCTGACTCAAATTTTTCTTTTGTTAAAACCACACAGACAACTTCCCCAACTGCAACTGCACTTAAGGAATCTTTGAGTTCGCCAAGAAGAGCCCATTCACCAAAGTAACTTCCTTCTTCCTTTTCTATGGAAACTTCTGTTTCGGTATCATATTCTTTGGTGATCTCAGATGCAAGGCTTGAAACATTTTGACTCTCCAATAACTCTGCACCAAAAGTAATTCTCACGAGTCCCTTCTGGATAACATGCAGTCCCTGAAGTTTTTCATCCTATAACATTCACAAAAACGGTATGAGAAACGTTTCATTGGAATAGATGAAGTTCTTTACCTTAAAAAAAAAGAAGCAAAACTAACTTCACCTTTGTAACTATAGTTTGTCCATCTGAAAAGGAAGCTACGGACAGAGACTCTGCAACATGGCTTAGTTGCAAAATCGTAAGACGGGAGAGAAGATCAACAGAACGTAGAAGCTTCAAGGATGGTAAGTTTGTAAACTCAGACATCAGAATTCCTCGAAAGTCTTCTCTTTTTAAGGCCCATAGTGTTCCATGATCCACTGAACGCACAGAAGCCTGAAGCGGCTTGTTGTGCCTGACGACACAAGAAACTACATTAGACAGAGAATACTTCTTCTCTTAAACTAATAACATAAAGTGAAGAAGAGCACCCACATCAAGGCGAGTTCACCGAATGATGATTGTTTATCAGCTGTATACCGCTGCAAGATCCTAGGCACCTCACCATTCTTTTCATCCTAATATTCAACAGAGTGTTAATAATGCTGAAAGCTACTCACAGCTCAAAAAAACTTACTACCCATCAAACCTGAGTTGCCAAAACCTCAAATTCTCCACTACCCACAACGTAGAAGCAGTCTCCTTCACCACCCTGCAAAAGAATAAACCAGGGAGATTATGATGTCAGATGTTTATTGATGAATGTGTGTTACAGAATCTGCGATCAAAAAGGAATATGCTTCGACCTGTTTCACAACAACATCCCCTGGATTAAGTTCAAGCCTTTGCATGCAATCCAGCAAAACCTGGCACTGAGAATCAGTGAGTTTCCTGAAGAGGAAATGGTCACGCAACACCCGCTCAATGTGTGCCTGCAGTGAGAAACTTCACCTTGTCAAAAATGACATTTAAGTCATTCCTAATTGAAGGAACAAACGTGAAGCAGACATGCACTCTTACTTCTTCTTCCCAGGTTTTCCTATGGGCTGGAGATGGAGGAACCCAAGCATGTCCATTCTCTAGTGAACTCTCAATGGCGCGTATTCTAGCCCGAGATAGATCATGCCTCACACGTTGGTTTTTAGAGTTCCATCCAAAGGTGGAAGGAGACTCCGAACCAGTCAGTTCCACAACTTGTGGAATAGGAGGCTGTAACAGAGTCCCTGTACTCGTCAACTGCCGAGGGGCATCCTAAGAACAAATTCGAAATCTTATTTCAACATCCAACAAAGATAATAACATATAGACTACAAAAAGAAGCTTTCCTTACATCTTTTAGCCCATTGATGTGGACGACAATGATGGTGATATCATCTGTACGAGTTTCATACTGTAACCATAGCCTATATGATTCAGCAACAATCGCAGCACAAGCATCTCGAGGATCCTTATGTTTTGCAACCTGAGAAACAAAAACGAATTCAACTTTTGTGAGACTACTACAACAGTTTGGCTAGAGATGAGCAAGAAGACCGTGAAGGGAAGAAAATACCTTACCATGTCAACAACAGTTTGGCTAGAAATGAACTCAAAGACACCATCACTAGCCACCACAAAGAAAGGATTATCCGGCGTGAGCTCAACAACAGCAATCTCAGGGTTAGCAACAACCCCAATCGTCTCCGCAATAGAATCCCCAATACTCCTCGTAAACGCAGTTCCCGGATACATCCCATTGGGAACCCAAAGCCTGGGAGGATCTCCATCATCGTCCTCCTCAGTACCCCAACACTGAACCTCAGGATTCTTCAAGCCTTCAATCTGATCAAGCGTAAGAACTCTAGCGCCACAAAGCTTCACCCTTTCAAGCTCATCATCTCTAAAAGGAGTCTGGTCAATAGACAAATCAACAGCCACAAGATCCCCGTCCCTCTTCTCAGCCAAAACCGCCCTCGAGTCACCAGCATTCGCCACGTAGATCGTCCTCCCTCTAACCATAACCGTAATAGCCGTCGTCCCACTCATACTATCATCCACCAAATCAGCATGTAACTGAGAGTTCGTGGTCAAGAAGGCCGCGTTACAAGCCTCAGCAGCGTCTACACGAAACCTCCCGTGCCTAAGAAGATTCTCACAGAGCCTCCTCTTCACGAACTGCGAGCACTGAGCGCCAAACTCGCCGTGACCATCGAACACGCCGAAGAAGTGATCGTCCGAGTTGCTCCCAAAGGGGGTGTGGATAGCGAAACTATCCTGATTCGCCTTGTCGAGAGCGTCGGGGTAGTATCCTCGCTGAGAGAGAAACGAGTATCTCAATTCGTAGCTGCAAGACGGAACCTTAACGATTCGAGACCCGTCCGGTGGTAGAAACTGAGCGGAAACCCTAGAGAGGCGCGTGATTCCCCATTCCTGGTCTCTGCTTAGGCTAAGCTCGTGAATCTCGTCGTCATCCGCCGCATCTGAAGAGGGATTGAAGACCGGATGCTCCTCCGCCGCCGCCGCCGCCGCCGAAGTAGCTTTAGGCGGAGGCTGATGATGAGGCTGACGGATGCTGTCTTCTTTGGTGGCGCAAATCTGACCAATGCAAGTTTTGGAGTAGACGCAACCCATCACTGTGAGGGCGAAACCACCACACTCATCAATTCAAAGAATCGAGAGGAATCGAAGTGGAGGAGGTAGTCAAAACAGTTTCTTCGGAGTCTTCGTCACTTTTCCACGGAAAAAGAAAGTAATTAAACTTTTTCTCGGGAAAGTTTCGAAAAAGGAAAAGAAAAAAAGAATGTGGCTGGAAAATCTAAGGAAGATACTGGAGGAAATTCATTTTCAACCAATGAGAATGAATCTGGAAGATTAGAGATTCGGTGGAGTTAACTGAATCACACAAAACTTTTTTTTAAACGGAAAATTGACGGCAAAATAAAAATCAAAAGGAATTTTTTTTGAGAGTGAAGGAATTGGGAAACACACAAGTTCTCTCGATCTACTTCGAGTAAGAGAACCGTTGCAGCAGCGAGATCGAAGGATAAATTTTTTTTTTTTTTTTTTGGGTCTAAACAAATGAATTTATTTTTATATTTTAGTTTGTGTTGTTGTTTGTGTTACGACCAATCGAATAGGTGAATAGCATTTGGATAGAGGGAATCGTTAGCTAACGCTTTTGGATTTGGACTCATGACAATTATGTTTTTTGTCATCTTAACTTTTATCGTAATTGAACGAAAAAAAGTTTTACAACAGTTTTCTTTTTTTTTTTTTTGACTAAAGGCATTCATATTAAAATTACGGAAAGAAATAAAAAGTTTTACAAGCAGAAAGCTATAGTCAAACCCCTACACAAAAGCCCGTACATACATATAACCCATAATTGAGATCAGAATGACAAGGTTGAATTTTTTCAAAAGATCAGATAGAGGAGTCAGGGAGATCAATTCATGGAGGTATCGACAGTGTGTTAAACCACCTTTGCATGAGAGAGGAGGATAGGGACGGCGATGAAGATCTATAGCTCAGTATCTTGTCCCTGATCAGACGATCCAAGGAGGAGATAATCATGTCTGATGATTGGAACCGCTGACTATGGAGCCGCTGATTCCGCTCACGCCACAAAAAGTAGATCACCGCTTGCCAACATAAGAGGATGAGGCGATTTGCATGTCTGTCCCCAGTTAGTGCCATCAGACGGTTTATTGTATCTTGCCAAGAGGGGGAGGAAGTGAATGAACATCTGCGTCCGACTTCCGACCAAACTCTCATAGAGAAAGGGCATCTAAAGAACAGGTGATCCCTAGATTCCGGTTCCAAATTACACAACAAGCAATTACTATCCACCGATAGTCCCCAAGCAAGGAGACGATCACGCGTTGGGCATCTATTCAACACAACTAACCAGACAAGAAAGCTGTGTTTTGGGATTCCTCGTTTTGTCCACACCACCTTCGCCCACGGAACTTTAGCTTCTTCTCCCTTCAGTTCCCAATATACTTGTGAAGTTTTGTATTTTCCCGATGCTACTCCTTCTACTATCCATTCATAACTGTCCTCAATTCCCTCTTGCAGAACCATAGTTGTTAGAGCTACTTGAACCTGAATCATTGTCTCCGATCATGCACGAGGTAGTAACCAGTTGCCCGACCTGTTAAGATTCGCTAGAGTAGCAGCCATGGGGATCCCCTGTCTGGATGCCAGAGTTGAAGCGAAGTGGTCCTGCAGAGAGCCCAACAGGGACCAGTTATCCGTCCAGAAGCGGCACTCCACTCCATTACCTACTACAGTTTTCTTTTTTAATGAAAGTTTTACAACCGTTCAAAATAAATGAAAATGGAATAGAAATCTCAGCTGGAACAGAAATAAATCATATACATCCAGATAATAATTGTAATAATATTCAAAACTTTCAAACTCCCAAATAAATGAGATATGCAATAGAACCACTATAAATTAATAATATTAGGACTTTGAAATTTTATTAATTTATAAAAATATTAAATATTCATTTTAAAAAATTTCCTTATTTAGATTTTTTATTCTAAGATATATATATATATATATTCTAAGATTAAAAAGTATTTGATTTTAGTGTATAGACATTAACTGTTATTTTTTCAAATTTGAAATTTATATTATTACATTATTTGGTGTATATAATATATATTAAATAAAACTTAAATGTGTTTTTATATATAATATTATTAAATGGAAAATACCCTTGGGTAACACTAAAAAAGTTTTTGTCACAAATATAAATTCGAAGGATCAAAATGACCAAAATGTTTCATTAGAAAAGTAAATATACACTTATACCCCTAAGAGCATGCTTATTGTAAGTCTCTTAGGTTGGGTCTCTTACCGTAATATAAGATACAATCTCTTAGCTTTTAACTAAAAAAGCTAAAAGATGTCTCTTATATTACCCAAGCTAAGAGACCTGCAATAAACATGCTCTAAGGTTAACTAATTCAAACCTTAGGGTTTAGAGTTAAGGGGTGTGGATTTGGAATTGAGATTTAAAATTTTATAAAATAAAAAATAAAAATAAAAATTTTATAAAATAAAAAATTAAAATAAAAATTTTAAAAATAAAAATTTTAAAAATAGTTTCAAAAAGTATTTTCGAATTACAAAAAGAAAATTTGAAAAAAAAATATAAAAAAAATTTATAAAAAAGTTTGAATTTGAAAACATATAATATAAAACTAATTTTTTATTTTTTCATTTTTATATATCTAGGGTATTATGGTCATTTTACCTATTAAATGAAACATTTTGGTCATTTTTCTCCTTGTGGTCTAAATCTCATCAAAAAATATATTAAGTGTTAAGAAACTATAAAGATAATTTCATTATGAATATAAAACAAATAATATAATAATAGTTCTTACTTATATAAAATATATATACATATAAATTATTAATTTATAATTTTAATGGAACCATATATTTATATAGATTTTCTACAAAAAATATTATTTTATTATTTTATCGATTTATGTCAAATTTTGAATCGGTTCAAGTTAGGACTGACAAAATTTATTAAATTCCAAAATTTATTAATTTTCAAAAATTATTAATTTATTGAGTATTAATTTATTGATGTTCTATTGTACTACAATCTGCAGCTGTCCCTAGCTTACCAAATGATAACATCTACCCTTTTTTTTTGTAATTCATAGAAACCGCTTATCAACACCAGAACTTCCATAGTTTGTTCAACAAAATAAATGAACTTCCATAGTTTGTTCAACAAAATAAATTGTTTTTATAGATTTAATATATTTTGAACAAAACAAACCAGATAAACTATCATTTATTAGATTTATTTGGTTAAAATGTATTTATTTATTATGTACAATATGATAAACAAAACTGTTATTCTTGATTTAATTTTATTACAAGTTAACTAGACTCAAAAATAACCAAATTATAAAATTTAAACCAAAAAACAAATAACTATTTACAGTTTCAATTTTAATATTTAAATATTTTAAAAAGGTTAAATTCAGGTTTCTATATTTAAATAAATAAATAAATATCATCAGTTTTGAAATTATTACCGGTATGCATGATGGACAAAACCACATAGCTAGTACACCATGATAGTGAGAAAAAGGATGTTGCAAACAAATAATCTTTTTGTCATAGAAGATTTTTACTGCTTTATTTATTATTTTGCTAGTGAGATATTTTTGTATTTATAATTGTCTTCAATAAACATTTTTTGTATGTGATAACGTAGGCTTTGATTCTGTGCATTCTGATTGAAAAAAATATACTAGGAAATGATACAATTTTCCTGAAAATAAATGGAATAATAATTTGATTCTTCAGGATAGAATATTAAAATTTATAGCAGATTTTTAAATTTGTGACAGAGACTATAGAAAAAAAACAAGTAACAAAATGTAGAAATTGAAACTAAACAACGATAATCTACGACAACAAAGACTTGAAACCAAAAACATAAAAGGATTTAAGCTCAAAAACAAGTTAGAAAATGAGAAATCTATAAAATGGTAAATGTCAAAGAAAAATAATTGGAAACCACGTATTATCGAGAGATAGGCGCCTTCAAACCTAGAAACAAGGGCTCATGCATCTTGCAACATACCAATCCGACAAAGAACCGCTAAAAGAATTGAAGCACAAAACTTCAAAGGAACTTGACGGAGACAACGTCCAACCGCACGAGAGTGAGTCACCTAGCGACGATGTTGTTGTTCGGAAAAATAATCCAAAAAATTAGAGTTTTCAGACCAATATGTTGTGCCCGTCTACACTCATCATCAAACCAAGAACCCTTATAGAAAAAGGGATCGGGAAGTAACACAACCTTCGGTGCCTGTTTACTAGTTTAAAAAAAAACCTAAAATGTAACTCTCGAACTACAACATGTACATATATTGACTATAGAGAATGGTAATGTGATAATCATATTACGTACAGAGTAGTACAGTATTTATATGAAATACAGAAACCCTAATACAATAGTAATTACACAAAGGTCCTTTCTATACATATCTCTTATATGCTCCCTCAAGTAGGAGGTACTGACGTAACTCCGAGCTTGCTGAGTAATTCTTGAAACCGTGGTCTTGAAAGGGCTTTTGTAAGAGGATCAGCTAACTGATCACGAGTGGAAACATGAGAGACTCGCAGAGTTCCAGCTTGCACATTGTCGCGAATGAAATGGAAATCAAGTGCAAGGTGTTTCATACGAGAATGGAAGATGGGATTGGCTGATAGATGAGTGGCTCCGATGTTGTCACAGTATATCACATGAGGAGTGGACAGTCGAACTCCAAGTTCGGTGAGCAATGAAGTGATCCAGCAAATTTCAGAGGCAGCATTCGCAACTGCTCGGTACTCTGCTTCAGTGGAAGAGCGAGCCACACCTTTTTGTTTTCGTGACGACCAAGAAATGGGGCTACTTCCCAAGTACACTACATAGGCGTTGGTGGAGAGGAAATCATCGACATCCCCGGCCCAGTCAGCATCCGAGAAACCATGTAGAGTGAGGGGAGTGTTGCGACGCAAAAGAATACCATGACTTGGTGTGCCAGCTAGATAACGCAAGATACGTTTCGCTGCAGACCAGTGAAGATCCGTTGGGCAGTGCATGTACTGAGACAACTTATTCACAGCATAAGCTATATCAGGCCGCGTGAAGGACAAGTATTGTAAGCTGCCAATCGTTGCTCTGTATTCACTGGCATTGTCTAGCTTTGTACCGGACTTGAGAGAGAGCTTGGGCGTCGGAGACATTGGTGTGGAGACAGGTTTCGCAGCTGTCATCTTAGTCTTCTCAAGAAGATCCGTGATGTACCTCTGTTGACGAAGATGTAGACCATATGAGCTTCGAGTCATCTCAACACCCAGAAAATATTTGGTTTCTCCGAGATCCTTCAAGGAAAAACGGCTATCAAGAGTGGTAATGAGTTGAGAGATCGCAGACTTGTCATTGCCGGTGATTAACATGTCATCAACATAGACAAGAACATAGAGAACCTGGTGACCAGCCCGCTTGATAAAGAGTGATGTGTCTGCAACTGAGTTTACGAACCCAAGAGTAAGGAGGTAGTTGCGTAATTCTTGATACCAAGCCCGGGGAGCCTGGCGCAAGCCATAGAGTGCTTTCTTCAAGCGACAGACAAAATGTGGTCGATCTTGATCCACAAAGCCAGGGGGCTGTTTCACATACACTTCATCTTTGAGTCGACCCTGCAAAAATGCATTGTTTACATCGATCTGCCGAATGCTCCAGTCATTGTTGACGGCGAGATGAAGAACCGATCGCACCGTTGTGGATTTGATCACAGGGCTAAAAGTATCTGTGAAGTCTTTGCCAGGTTGTTGAGTGAAGCCACGAGCCACCAGGCGTGCCTTATACCTGTCAACACTTCCATCAGGTAAGTATTTGATAGTAAAAATCCACTTACAGCCAACAACATTTTGATCAAGGCGTGGAGGAACAAGTTCATGCGTCCCATTTCTTATCTGAGCATTGATCTCCTCAAGCATGGCATTTCTCCAGTTCGGATCCTTTAGCGCCTAAGCTACAGTTTTGGGAATGGTGGGTTTGAGGGTGACGGTGTTTAGGGAATATTTTTGGACTGGTTTGGTGATATTATTCTTGCCTTGTGTACGCATCGGGTGTGTATTTGGTGGTGGTTGTGGGGGTTGTAGTTGTGGGGCAGGAGGAGGTAACAGCGGAGAGGCGGTTGAATTATTTGGAGGAGGAGAGACAGTAGTTGGTGGTGGAGTTGGCGCTAAAGGAGCCGTTGGAGTTGGCGTTGAAGATGAGGGTGGCGCAGTTGTTGTCGCCGGAGTAGCAGTTGCAGCAGGCGAGTGGTGAAGAATCTCAGACGGAGGTTAAGTTGGTACGAGCAGCTTAGTCGGGACCTGGGTATGAGGGTTGAAAGGCTGGGTTGGTGAGGGCTGATCATCACAAAGACTGAGAGGACATTGTCACCATTTTAAATGGAAAGTGTGTTTCATCAAAGGTGACATGCCTTGAGGTGTAAATACGGCCTGTCGTCTTGTCTAAGCATAGATATGCACTCTGGGACAACGAATATCCAAGAAAGACACACAAAGCCGAGCGTGTATCCAGTTTATGAGCAGCATAAGGACGCAGCCAGGGGAAGCACGCGCAGCCAAATACGCGCAACTTGAGATAGTTGGGTTGTGTGCCAAAAAGTTTGAAGTACGGGGACTCATTGTCGATGACTGGGGTCGGCATGCGGTTAATCAAGTAAACGGCAGCAGTGAAAGCATAGCTCCAATAATTTTGAGGAAGTGAGGCATGATGAAGCAAGGTAAGACCGGTTTCAACCACATGGCGATGCTTCCTTTCAGATATCTCGTTGTGCTCAGGAGTATGGGGAGGTGAGGTAAGATGTGTAATCCCATTTTCCGCGAGAAAAGATCGCAATGCGATGAACTCACCCCCATTATCTGAAAAGAAAATGACTATCTTGTGCTTGAATCGATTTTCAACAAGCGCCTTAAACTTGATGAACACATCCTTAACATCAGATTTCCTTCGTATCGGATACATCCATGTATATCTCGTGTGATGATCAACTAACACCAAGTAATATTTGCAGCCATCAATCGATAAGACAGGAGATGACCAAACATCAGAATATATGATTTGAAGTGGGTGTGTAGAAGTTATTGTGTTTTGGTGGAAAGTTTGTTTGTGAGTTTTATTGATAAGACAATCTGAGCATAAAAATTGTTTTTGCAAAGATTGAGACATGGGTAATGAAAACTGAGAAACAACTGATTTAAGAACTGATAAAGACGGATGGCGAAGTCTGAAATGCCAGGACGCAAGGGTGGTTTTGGGTGAAGGGGAGGCGAAATGGGTAGATGGAGATTGCGGATTGACTGGCCACTCGTACAACTCATTCTTAGTCCTGCCTTGGAGCAATCGGACCCCCGTTTTGAGATCCTTCACCTGAAAATGAGCAGGAAAGAATTCCACCGAAACTTGATTAGAATTACACATCCGATAAACAGAGATCAAGTTCTTTTTAATATCAGGAACATAAAGAACATCTCGTAATGACATTAATCGATGAGGAGTAGAGAGAATAGCAGAACCAGTGTTGGCAATCTGCAAACCTGAGCCGTCAGCGATCATAACGTCTTCACCCCCCGTGTAAGGTTGATGAAGAGATAGGTTATTGAGATCAGACGTGATGTGGTGTGTAGCCCCAGAATCGAGAATCCAATTGTTCTGATCATACATCGGAGCAACGACCATGTTTGCACGCGGTGTCCATGGAGCATTCTGGTTCTGCGGAGAGTAGAAGCCACTGGTTTGTTGCTGAAGTTGAGAACACGTACGAGCACTATGTCCATGAATTCCACAAATCTGACACCGACCTTGATAAGGGCGCGGAGTGTGTTTCGGACGTGGATAGTACTGAGGCTGTTGCTGCGAGGGTTGATTGTTTCTGTAGTTGCTCTTCTGTGGTTGTCCTCTGTTGTTATTGCGATTAGATCCACGGTAAGCAACTGTGTTTGCAGTGACCGGAGGTGTCGTGGTGACCACGGTAGCCGCAAGTTGCAGCTTAGCTTCATAGTTTATCAACTTCTCATGAACCTCAGTGATAGATGGAGGCGTGTCACGTCCTTCTAACTGATCAGCGACCATTTTATACTCTGCAGGGAGGCCATCTATGATTGCCTCAAGTTGATCCTCAACATCAAGGGTCTTGCCAAGAAGCGCCAACTGATCAAAACGTGTGGTTAGGCCTTGGATATACTCATCAATAGACTTTGTACCCTTAGACCAGTACTTGATCTGCTGTCGGAGCTGTTGAATATGGCCTCGGCTAGGTTTTGCATAGGTGGAAGCGAGTGTACTCCAGATCTCAGCCGCCGTGGTTGCCTTGGAGAGCAAGGGTTGAATTGAGTTGGTTACCGTACCAATAAGAGCACTATAGAGTAGCTTATCTTGGCGTTTCCAGAATGTGTATGGTGTGTTGGCAGTGACAACACCATCAACAGTCTCTGTTGGCGGTGGGACGATGGTCGATCCGTCTAGGTATCCAGCGAGATCGTACCCGTCGAGGAGAGCGTGCACCTGACGACTCCACATGATGTAGTTGGAGACGGTTAGCTTGGTGACGTTTGCCATGTTCACATTAATGAGAACAGGCCCATCGGAGACATTGATAGTCTCAGCGGAGGTAGCCGGGGAGTTCGACATTTGTGTCGTAAGAGAACTTGTGGCGGCTGAAAAGAAAAATACTTTAGAGGTGATTTAGGTATCGATGTTGCTCTGATACCATATAGAGAATGGTAATGTGATAATCATATTACGTACAGAGTAGTACAATATTTATATGAAATACAGAAGCCCTAATACAATAGTAATTACACAAAGGTCCTTTCTATACATATCTCTTATATTGACTATGTAATATCTATGGAAAAAAAAACATCAAAAGTTAGAACACTCATATCAATATAAGTGAGATAAGATGTTGGGAAGACAAGTGAAAAGGGCAGCCACGTTGGGGCATTTATTTGTAATGATACCTAAAAGCATTTTGAGGTTATGAATGCGAAATGGTCCCTTACGACCTAATCTCGTTCAAATTATTTAGCATTACATCGTGTCACATTACCCTTTTTCATTACTTCCCAATCCCCACTATTACTTAAATTATTATTCTCCAATCATATAGTACCCTTTAGCCTGTATTTAATTAGTTTGAAAACAAACATCAGTACCCTTTCATTGCTTTTGTACGGTTGATATGTTGAGACTTTTATAGCATAAGAGAGACGAAAAAAAGACCACTATAACTTAATTAAATATTAAAAAAAAACTAATATGTACATATTAACATTGAGAGACTTACGCAGAAAGACACTTTCTGTCTTCTCTTTTCATTTAAGTACACACTAGATTTTGACCCGCGCTTTCAAAGCGCGGATTTATTTTCCTTAAAATGTTTTTAAAAAATTTACAAATATTTAGTAAATGTCATATTTTCATATATTTGTGTTTAATTTTATAGAAAACTTAAACTTTTTTTTATCTTTTTTTAGATTTTGATCCGCACTTTGAAGACACAAAATAATTTTCCTTTTAAAATTTTATTTTAAAATATATTTGTAAACTGTAATTTGTTTCATAGATTTTATCTTTATTTATAATATAATTGTATTAATATAATTACGTTGATTATTTATATTTTTTGTTTTTAAATGATTATCTTTGTTTATAAAATAATAATAGATTTCTAATACGTCTACACAGAATTGGAGTAACATTACATCATCATGTTTTAAAAGGTTTCAAAACTTACTGTGTATGGAATATAATATAGGAATTGTATAGATTAGAGCGTGTAGTTAATATATGTAATGTTGCCCAAGTTATTCTTTAATCTGTTTATTGGAGTTTAGGAATTTGTTACAATATCAATTTCTAATTTTTTAAACGATAATAATATATAAACCATTGGTGATAATTGAAATAGGAAATTAACTTAAGTTTTTTTTAATTATTTTCATTGATTAATCAACTAAGTTTAATTTGTTTGTTCATGCTTTAATATTTTTGTATTGCTCTCAAATGAGATTCGGAAAAAGTTCTTGTTTGTTTGCAGTGCCTAGAATTTGATATTTTTCTGAAACAGTATAATAAAAGCGTCTGTTATACGTACGACATGTCCACCGATACACTATTCTTAATGAAAAACTGAGAGTATACATCTGTAAAAACTGACTAACCTCCCAATCAAATTTCCATGGAATCTATCCAGAGAACAAACCTCTGCCTACTGGTTAGCCCCTTGAACATCTTGTTAACATCTTATTGTCTGCAACAACAGGGAACTTTTCTCCATACTCTTTACCCATTTAGTTTACATTTTTTTTCGCTATGCTATTAGTAAAAGTTCCTTCCAATGAAATATGAATACATAAACAACCCGCTATATATTTCCTTGTTATCATAATAAGACTTGGACTGAAAGATGCATTCTTTGATTAACCAGCCATGTATTATACATAATACAACTATGTTCAAAACTCGCAAAACCGTATAGCACGATAAACAACCATCAACCCATAATAAGGACCTCCCATAAATTATTGCATCCCATAGACCTTTGATCGTTGAGAAACCTATATATTGAATGAAGGGTGTACCATGTGTCCATCAAAAACTCATGTAATATATACCAAGATAGACCACCCGATTTCCTTTCTTGTACTTCCTTTGAGATACTATGTATCCACAAAAACCTGGGACCTTTTAGTTTTTTTTTTTGCAACCTCTTGTTCCTTGTATATATGACTCTACATCCCGCTTAACGTGAACCCCAAGACCCCATGAACACATATAAAGTGTTTAATAGAATAAGAAAAAAAGTACCAACCATAGTGAATCAAGTGAGAGAACTCTATATGCTTGTAAACACCAGAGCCACGAGAAAAGGTTATAAGACTTAAACAGTCATACTAATCCTGAAATGTCAAAACACAAAAGCCTGCCAACCTTGTATTATCTACTTGATAAAGCTGTAATGACTTTACAAACTTTTGTGTTAAAAACCTCAAACAAATATCCAATAAGCTCAAAAAGAAATGAACAGAAAAAAAAAACTCAAAAGAAACCAGAGAATCCAGTTCAATATTCCAAAACCTTGAAAACAGAATAGGAAAATCAATGCATAAAGAGAAATCATTCCAGAGCCACAACAATCGAATCCTCAAAAATATTAAAGATCTCGAGCTAATTTTACAATATGAGTGGTTTGTTTAGAAAACGTTTAACAAAGCCATATTTATAGTAATGAGAAATCGTGTCTGTAAATCAAGGGTTAAGATAGCTTTAGGAATATACGTATAGCATATTCCAAACTTGAAAGATATTGTATATCAAAATATAGGTATACTTGCTATTCTCCATATATTGTGGATCTTAAAGATCTCGAGCTAATTCATATTTCAAACAATGTATTAATGATTTTGATAGTTACCCAAGTTTGAAAATATCTTAAATTATTATAAAAGAAGTATTCTTCGTTTCATAATAAAATAATTTATATATGACCAAGTAAATTTCGTAATAACATGAAACGTTAAATTCATTTTTGCTATGTTCAACATATTTTAAAAATGATATTTTTTTTGTAAATTATAACACTATATTTTTAAATGTAAAACTTTCGATGGGATTAGTTTAAATTATATGTTTACGTATTATCAATATTCGTTAGATTTGGTTACCTTTAATTGTTATTAAAATATTATAAAATATAGAATATAGCAAAAAAAT
The DNA here is from genome assembly GCF_000309985.2 of Brassica rapa. Lineage (NCBI taxonomy): Eukaryota > Viridiplantae > Streptophyta > Magnoliopsida > Brassicales > Brassicaceae > Brassica > Brassica rapa. The sequence goes on along the minus strand of NC_024801.2, from coordinate 522,857 downwards.
CCAGAAAAAATTGTGGCTTGCATTAAATCTAAAATGTCATAATTACCCTAATGAAAGAGTGTCAATGTTTAAAGAAAAGGGCAGGCTAAGGTAATTTTTAAAATAGGATCCTGCTTTAATAGTATAGATTACATATGAATAGAAATAATAAAAAATGCATTCTTTGATTAACCAGCCATGTATTATACATAATACAACTATGTTCAAAACTCGCAAAACCGTATAGCACGATAAACAACCATCAACCCATAATAAGGACCTCCCATAAATTATTGCATCCCATAGACCTTTGATCGTTGAGAAACCTATATATTGAATGAAGGGTGTACCATGTGTCCATCAAAAACTCATGTAATATATACCAAGATAGACCACCCGATTTCCTTTCTTGTACTTCCTTTGAGATACTATGTATCCACAAAAACCTGGGACCTTTTAGTTTTTTTTTTTGCAACCTCTTGTTCCTTGTATATATGACTCTACATCCCGCTTAACGTGAACCCCAAGACCCCATGAACACATATAAAGTGTTTAATAGAATAAGAAAAAAAGTACCAACCATAGTGAATCAAGTGAGAGAACTCTATATGCTTGTAAACACCAGAGCCACGAGAAAAGGTTATAAGACTTAAACAGTCATACTAATCCTGAAATGTCAAAACACAAAAGCCTGCCAACCTTGTATTATCTACTTGATAAAGCTGTAATGACTTTACAAACTTTTGTGTTAAAAACCTCAAACAAATATCCAATAAGCTCAAAAAGAAATGAACAGAAAAAAAAACTCAAAAGAAACCAGAGAATCCAGTTCAATATTCCAAAACCTTGAAAACAGAATAGGAAAATCAATGCATAAAGAGAAATCATTCCAGAGCCACAACAATCGAATCCTCAAAAATATTAAAGATCTCGAGCTAATTTTACAATATGAGTGGTTTGTTTAGAAAACGTTTAACAAAGCCATATTTATAGTAATGAGAAATCGTGTCTGTAAATCAAGGGTTAAGATAGCTTTAGGAATATACGTATAGCATATTCCAAACTTGAAAGATATTGTATATCAAAATATAGGTATACTTGCTATTCTCCATATATTGTGGATCTTAAAGATCTCGAGCTAATTCATATTTCAAACAATGTATTAATGATTTTGATAGTTACCCAAGTTTGAAAATATCTTAAATTATTATAAAAGAAGTATTCTTCGTTTCATAATAAAATAATTTATATATGACCAAGTAAATTTCGTAATAACATGAAACGTTAAATTCATTTTTGCTATGTTCAACATATTTTAAAAATGATATTTTTTTTGTAAATTATAACACTATATTTTTAAATGTAAAACTTTCGATGGGATTAGTTTAAATTATATGTTTACGTATTATCAATATTCGTTAGATTTGGTTACCTTTAATTGTTATTAAAATATTATAAAATATAGAATATAGCAAAAAAATCCAGAAAAAATTGTGGCTTGCATTAAATCTAAAATGTCATAATTACCCTAATGAAAGAGTGTCAATGTTTAAAGAAAAGGGCAGGCTAAGGTAATTTTTAAAATAGGATCCTGCTTTAATAGTATAGATTACATATGAATAGAAATAATAAAAAATATAATTAAATATAATGGTCAAACCTAGACTATTTGTAAGTAGATAAAAATTGCTTCTGTTTTAATAGTATTGATTGTGTCTTTGACACACTTTGTGTGTACTTTGTATGGACAGCTGTCCTTTTGTAGACAAAAATAACCTTGTTTTTGTGTAAGTAGAAGGATATTGTTTTTAAAGAATCAACCGTAAGCCAACTAAAGTTTTAATGGAATGGTTCTTACTTAGAGAGAGAAAGAGAGAGAAATAAGACTTTTTATATAATTATTATTCTTCATTCATCTTCATTTGTATTTAATTTGTTTATTTTCAAAAGTTAAAGATATATAAATCAACTTTATTTAATACCATAAATTATAACTTCTTATTTTCTACATTTTAACATCCATTTTAATATATAATTTCTATATTTAAATTTTCTTACGGAAACATATAGACAAGAAAGACTTAAATGAAAACACATGGATAGAGAAGACGTGGACAGAGAAGCAGACATAAAAACATGAACTCGAGAGATATAGATTTGAAAATTTATGGATGAAAACTCGTTCAAGTTTGAGTTTTTAGATTTTCTTAAGATTTTTGAGATTTTTGGCTAGTTCGAGCATAAAGACAAGTGAGAACAAGCAAAGCGTGGATGTAGATACGTGGATGCGCCTTAAAAAATAGATGTGTACATGCGATTTTTGAACTTAGTGGATGAGCTAGGTAGAATATATGAAGTACAATGGATGGTGTTATTCAAATGATTATGCAAAAATACAAGTTCAATAACGTTTACTATAAAAAGCACACAAGTTCTTGTGGACGGACGATTGTGGATGGATTATGAATACATGTTCAATCTTCATCTTCCCTCCCACATATTGAGAAATAAAGATTTAAGAGACTATTCAATTCAAAAAAATTAGTATAGCTCCTATCGAAATCATTATTGTCTCCATCTTTAAATAATTTTACAGTTAGTTAAGCTGGAAACAACAAAAAATGTCAAAACATTACGTAAGCTGATAGTAACCACGTGGACAAGCTCTTGTGGATGGATACTTATGGACGGATCATGTTTGTGAGTACGAGGTTTGAATTGCATGGCTTCTTTATAAAAATGTTAACACAATTCTCTTGACCACAAGTATCTTGTCCATAACTATCTTATCCACAATTCTCTCTTCTATAACACAATTCTCTTAACCACAATTCTCTTGACCACAAGTATCTTGTCCATAACTATCTTGTCCACAAATTCTGGAGAACCACAAAGACGATGGCGGATGAAAGCAAGTGTGTTAGGTCTTGAGTAATATTCAGACGGCGACAAGAGAACCGATCTGTTGCGAAAAGTCTCTCGGGGAGACATGGTCTTCTCTGTTCTCTGCAATGAAACAAAGATTCATCAAGAAACAGTGAGTTTTGTTTTTAAGCCGCTAGGACAAACTATAATTATGTTATTGCTTGTGAAACGAGAAACAAACCTTCCATGTCGGAGATTGAAACCGAAGCAAAGCAGCGTGATTACGGACACTACAATTTCTGGATCGAGAAATCTGAGACAGAGAGAAAGAGGATTATGAGTTGTTTTCTTAGATGTTACAAGATCTAGGAATTTAGGAAGGGAATAGGTAAAGACGTTTTTAATAAAGAAAAAAAGGAATTAGCTTTATTGTTTTAAAAATATTAAAGTGGTTCTAGTTAAAAGGTTCCATCTAGTTAATGATTCAAAGAAAGGAGAAAGTTCACATAGTTAAGGGTTAGATAAGACAATTCACTAAGAAGAAGTGTTCACAGAGCTCAAAGTGTCTTTTTAGGTAATTGGAAACTTGAATTGTGTCTCCGGGAGTAAATATCTCATTAACATTTTAGTGATATATCGATTTTTTCCTCAACCGATTAGAGCATCGAAATATTTAGTATAAAAAGTTCGTCACAATCAATCGAAATGCTGTATATCCATTATAGACTTATAACATGTATAACTTTCTATAAGGCTTGCTTGGATTGCTCAGCAACAAAAGAGGTTTGTTTGGATTAGAAATTGTGTATCAAACGTATGTAGATAGATGCTTAATCTAAGTTTATCGTTGTATTATCTTCTGGTCGAAAGATAAGAAAGAGTTTTTTGAGTCACACATCTAAGAGCATCCGCAATGAGAATCCTTAAGGGGAAGTCCTTAGGAAAAAAATAATTAAATAATCGGTAGACCCCACCAAAAGCTAAGGATTCAATCCTTAAAATTCCTAAATAAGGACTCTTTCTTAGTGAATCCTTGCACTATTTGTGGGTCCCGACGACATGTGGCGACCCGCAATTGGTTGATATTTATTTTTTTTATTTTAAAAAGAAAAAATAAATAATAATACTTAAAAAATTAAAATACACTTTTTCTAAGGACTCCCCTTAGAGTAACATCATTGCGGATGCTCTAAGAGAAACGTATTAGCCTTCGCATGTCTAATTGCGCTTTTTACGCTTGTGGGGTACTTGATTTGATGTACATAACAAAACACAAACTGTAGCTATTTACTTGTACATAAGGTTATTGGTAGGTCTCGACGAATCGGGTATCCAAACAATTTTAAAGTATACGGATATGGATTTTTATCCGGCGGATCCATAATTTTACTATCTTTATTCGGATCTGGGGTTCATGGATATCTGGATGTCGGATATCCTTCTAAAAGTTGTAATATTCGACGGATATCCAGATCTGGATTTGGATCCTTAAAATAAATAAAAAATAATATTAATATATATATATAAAATATTAAAAATAATTTAAAAATAAAAATATATATAATGTTTTTAATTATTTCTTTATATATATAATGTTTTTAATTATTTCTTTGTATAATATTACAAATTTACATAAAATTTATATATACAATTACAAAAATGAAAATATATTAAATATATTAAATAAAATTAATTTTTATATATAGATATTACTATTTTTGAAATAGTTATTAACAAAACTTACGGATCCGGATATCCGGACTAAAAAATTAAGATATCCAGATCCGGATCCGGCTTTGACGGATCCAACATCTTACTATCCGGATCCGGATTCAGTTCCTCCGGATATCCGGATTTGCGGATCGGATCCGGATCTCGGATAAAAGTCCTATATAGGTCAAATGGTTAAAATCAATACTTTTAAAATTGGTCTATACGGTTTATAAAACGTCTGTCTAGATGGTAAACTGGTTATAAACAAACTGATTTTGTACCAATTTTTTTTTAAATCAGTTTAGGCGTCTAGATGTCTGATTAAACAATTCTATGTAGCGTCTAATTGCCATATAACGATTTTTGCTAACAATGTTTTTTGAACACAAACAATGGTTAACATATACATAATCTTTACTAGTTAAACTAACCATGACAGCAAAGATAATTCCACTGACTGTTAATACGTTACTAGATTGTTAATACGTGACGAGATGATAACTTGCTCGCATGCATAAAGTGAACTTTTTATACTAATGTTGGTGTAAAATGACGAATACAAATGTTGGCCTCTTAAATGTATCATCGTTGTTGAAGAGTTAACATATTATAACTCATTTTAATTATTTTTAAGATTTCATACGCACGAAAATAAATTAAGTTTTCAGGCTGACACAAATCACCAAAACCAGATAGGCAACATCGATTGTAAAATGATGAAAGAAGATTAAGTTTTCTGCTCTCGATTTGTTTACTATTGACTCTGCATAAGTGATTTTATTTTCTATATGTAAAAATTACTTGCACTCCAAATACATATCTAAGAATCAACTTTTTGAAAAAAAACACACTGGCAAACTCTATTCACATGTTAGTATTCAAATCTAATATATCAAGCTTTTATAGAATATAAGTGCAGACTCAAAATATAAATGTATGTCTAGTATATATTCACTAGCTCGGTCTATAAATCATCTAATTCTAGAACTACAAAACAAATTACTTATTTTATTAACATACACCTTTGAGGTTTAGTTACTTAAGAGTGTACCGATAAAAATATATATAATACTTTATCATTCTAGTATATGTAAATTATGTATAAATTAAGAACTGTTTGATTTATTAAATGATAAACCAGAAAACTTATAATAAATAATTCAAGTCTCTCATTCTTACAATTATAATAGATAGATAAACTATTAGGGAAAAACAAACATTAGACGAATGATCAAATCTCTCATTCTTCAAACAAACTCAAAATGATGTAATTGGAATCTTGTCATGATATTTCATTAAAATCTTTTTAGGAATAAAAATCAATACTAAATTATTTAATCTGAATGAAATAATATATATAAGAATATAGTGCTTCCAATATTAAAAATCACTTCGATTTGAACAAGTGTATTTATGGGATTATCAGGATCAAATAACATATTATAAAGTATCTATTAAAAAAATTTGTATACATAAAAGTATATACTTTATAGCAAGGACATAAATAAAAAAAAATACAATCATGTTTTTGGTAAATAAATTAAAACAATCATTTTATTTACTTTGTATGATATATAATTAAACTTTAGTGATATTTACATAGATACATATATAGTATATTTTAACATAAATATTTATTATTGACACTTTCTAGTACTTATATGATTTTATTAACATTTCTATATTTGTTAACAAAACTTTAAACCGTTAATCACAAAAAATTTAATGTGAGATTTTTCAATACAAATTTCAAAATTAAAATATTAAGATCTCAATAATTTTTCAATGCAAAATTTTATATTAACATATTTATTTATTTTTATATAGTATATAATTTAATTTAAATGATATATATATATATATATATATATATATATATATATATATATATATATATATATATTATATTTATTAATGAGACTTCGTCTTACGATTTATGATAATTTTATCTTGCTTGAACAAAAACAAATTAAACCATTGATCACAAAATTTTCAATGTAGGACTTTTACCATTTTTAATAATTTATAATCGTTTTAAAAATTGAAAATATAACATTTTTTTAATATGCTTAATGTGATTGTTTAATTTATTTTAATAATATAAAATTAATAAAAAAAAGCGAATACAAAAATTGTTATCAAATATATATTATTCATGATTAATTTCGTATATGTTAATCATATTAGATAATTTCATAGCTTTAACCAAGGAAATAATTGTAAATATTATTTTGTACACTACTAATTAATTTGATAGTTAATTTAATAAAAAAATATAATATATATTTATGTAGACCAATTTTTTAAAAAAAATCTAGAAACTATCATAGTGATGATACATGACTACAAAAATATGTTGTAATGCTCCATGATTAATATATATAAGGGATTAACTTATTATAGTCATATACAACCCTAAACCTAACTACTAACGACAACAAAAGCAAATCCCTCATACCTCACAAGTCACAAAAATGGGAACCTACCTTATCCATAATTTCACGTCAATCATTAACGATCCATCTCATCATTGTCTCCGCCAATCATGTATGTATTTAATAACTTTTTTTTTTCATCGGTTATATGCTCATCTTCTAATTTTAAAAATCATCTCTGAAAATTTGATTTTCGTTTGTAAAGACTTGTTTTCCCGCTCTGATTAACCGGAAGTTTGAAACCAGGCGCAATGACCACATAAGTCGGGTCTAAAGTTATGATAAGCAGCTTGAGTGTATATCCTTTGTTAGACTTATGCACGAAGTTTGCAAAGTAACTTGACTATATGCATCCTTCAAAAGTGTAATGATATAGTTTTAGATTGTACGGATTTTATTCAGATTTACTGTTGTAACCGTTGCCTATGTCCACTTAAGTCGATAAATGAAATATTTGGGATTCTTTTTTAAAGAAAGTCATAGTTAATGTTAGAAAAAAATAGATTTTCGTTCCTATCGAGAACAAGAAAATGTTCTTACAAACATATCAAATAATAACTGCAAAAGAAGGTATATAATTCTCATTCGGGAATTTTGAGTGTTTGCTATACTTTTTCCCCCTTGTTTGATAACTCAGTCATACACTATTTATCTCTACTAGAGAGTTCGAACCCAAAGGATTTTTGGTGACCACTTTATTTAGGATGTGCCACTAGGCTATCAATATCAAAGTGTTGATTTTGTCGAGCTCATAGAAAGAAACACTGCTCTACATTATTTGCTCGAGAAAGTTTTTGTCTGACATTCATTAATTATTCACTTTTCTTTAAATGTTGATAACTTGATACATTAAGTTTTTTAATAGAAAAAACTTGATGCAATAAGTTGACCGAGATATATTGTGTCACTACAAAACAAAATAATGTAAAACTTAGTTTGAGTTTTGAATGGATCTCTATGTAAGGTACGTACAATAAAATTTATGGTTTTGGTGGGTGACAGGAGAAGATGCATGTACATAAAGGGAACAAACAGCCTTATGCCCATAGCATGTCGGAACATTAATTACCAGTTCAATTATATGTTCACATATCTTTACAAATTTCTAAATTTATATATAGAGTCAAATATAACATATGTTTGCTCGATTTGATAAAAACAAAAGTATTCTGAAATTCTTCTCCCTGTGAAACAATGGACAACAAGCTAGGGTTTTCTCTAAACGATATTATTTTGCTTAACTGAAACAGAGTAGTGCTTACATCATACACTTATAGTGTTCCTCAGAACAATCTAGATACAACTCAAAGAGATAAGGTTCACAGCTGTAAAGGTGAGTCATCCCGCTGGTATAGCTAACAACGGATCAAATCTGTTTTGAAGCTCCATTGTCCTCTTCTCCGTACACTTCTTTTGTCCAGCTACTTTAGGGAGGCAAGACGACCGTTGGCTGTCTGATGCAGAGGCCTTAGCTTCTGTTGTGTTCTCCACTTGGGCCTCTGAGTGTGTTGGGCTTACATTCCCCCTCAAACTTGAGGTGGGGGCAACACCAACTCCGAGTTTGCTGCGAAGCTCACTGTACTGACGCCGAGGAAGGGATTTTGTAAAAATGTCAGCTAGTTGTTTATCTGCCGGAATATGGTGTGTCTCAATTAGCCCCAATGCCACTTGCTCCCGAATGTAATGGTAGTCAGTGTCGAAGTGCTTCGATCTTGAGTGGAGAGCTGGATTGGCGCTCAGGTAAACTGCAGACAGATTGTCACAGAACAACATAGTGGACTGAGTCTGAGGCAGCTCGAAGTCTCTGAGTAGTGAGGATAGCCATGTTATCTCTTGAGCTGTCGAGCAGAGAGCTCTGTATTCTGCCTCCGTCGACGATCGAGACACCGTTGGCTGTCTCTTTGCTGACCAGGAGATGACGTTCGGTCCAAGCAAGGTGCACGAGCCTGTGGTTGATCTTCTTGTTTCCTTACAACCCGCCCAGTCACTATCACAGAAGCCTGATAAGATTAAACCTTCATTCTTCTTAATGTGTAGACCATACTCTGAAGTTCCTTTAATGTATCGAAGGATTCTCTTTAGTAAGCTAAAGTCTGAAGTTGTAGGCGCATGCATCCTTTGACATACTAGATTCACTGCAAACTGTATGTCTGGTCTCGTTATTGTTAAGTACTGCAACTTGCCAGCAAGGCTTCTGTAGTATGTAGGCTCAGGGAATAATGAGGGCTGATTATCTTCAATTCTAACAGGCAGAGGGGTTGGCATAGGGTTGCAGTCTGACATCATGGCTTGATGCAGTATATCTTGAGCATATTCTTGTTGATGTAAGAAGATACCATCCTTGTAGGCTTGCATTTGAATTCCGAGGAAGTGCCTAGGTTCCCCCAGATCTTTCATTGCGAACCTCTTGTTCAGAGCTTGTAGTAGACCCTTCAGTAGCTCTTCATCACTTCCTGATAGGAGTATATCATCTACATACAAGAGTAGAACCAGACTCTTGCCTTGCTTGTGATAAGTGAATAGAGATGGATCAGACCTACTGCAGGAGAAGCCAAATTCTATGAGGAAGCTGCTGAAAGTGTCGAACCAGGCCCTTGGTGCCTGCTTTAGACCGTAGAGAGCCTTTGTCAGACGACATACATGATTCGATCTCGCTTCATCTACAAACCCATCAGGCTGATACATGTACACTGGTTCAGATAGCTCTCCATGAAGAAAAGCACTGGAGACATCAAGTTGCTTCACTTTCCAGCCTTTGGCTAACGCTATGTTGAGCAGTAATCTGATCGTTGCAGTTCTAACCACAGGACTGAAGGTCTCAAGATAATCCACACCTTCTTCTGTTCACACCCTTTAGCCACCAATCTGGCTCTGCGTTTCCTTACTGTCCCATCCGGATTTAGTTTCGTATAATAAACCCACCTGCTACTGAGAACGTTCATGTCTTCGGTCTGAGGCACTAACGTCCAAGTATGAAGCATATGAATGTTGATCATTTCTTCTGAGACCGCCCCATTCCACTCAGGATGCTTCATGGCGTCATGAATGTTTCTTGGTTCTTTTGTATCATATTTGGAGGCAACCATTACATAGCGTGTGTTAGGCTTCTGTATTCCTGCCTTAGCTCTGGTGGTCATCGAATGGGTATTAGTGACTGGTTGTTCTTCCACTAACTCCACTGGAAGTGGAACCTCTTCTTCATCATGCGCAACAGCTGGAGCCTGAGGTGGAAGTGGGATCTGTGGGTTCAGAACAGGCTTTGGTAGACTCCTTGATATTTGCTCAGGTAATGGTTGTTCTGGTTGCGCAGTAGCTAGTTGCCATGCTTTTAATAGACCACTCTCATATCTTGGAACCAAGTTCTTGTACTGATCTCTGAACGGAAACACTGACTCATCAAAGATTACATGTCTTGATATGTAAACTCTCCCAGTTGGTGGGTATAAGCATCGATAGCCTTTGTATTGTGAGCTATAACCGAGGAAGACACATAAGAGCGAGCGAGGTTCAAACTTGTGCTCCGTTACTGGTCTCAGACATGGATAACATCCAGACCCAAACACTCTGAGATGTGTGTAGTCTGGTTGCTGCTTCACCAACATCTCTGACGGACTCTTGTTATCTCTTGATGCCGCAGGTAGCAAGTTACTGATGTAGGAGGCAGTGTGAAACGCTTCTACCCAGTAGTGTAGAGGTAGGTGACTTTGAAACATCATGGCCAAGCCTAACTCAATGAGATGCCTGTGTTTTCTTTCAGCGATCCCATTTTGCTGGGGGGTGTAGGGGCATGATATACGGTGATGTATTCCACAGTTAACCAGATGATCTCTCAGTCTTGAGTTCATGAATTCCCCTCCACCATCAGTCTGTAACATCTTTATCTTTGTGTTGTATTGGTTTTCTACCAACTTTTGGAAACCAAAGAATATAGAAGTGAACTCAGATTTATTAGTCATCGGATAGAACCAACAGAAACGAGAGTACTCATCCACAAAGACCACATAAAACTTGAACCCTTGATTAGACATAACCGGTGAAGGTCCCCATAAATCACAGTGAATACATCCAAGAGGTTCAGAAACTACATAGCTAGAAGAAAAAAACTGCAACTTGCTACTCTTTCCCATCTGGCAAGGCTGACACACGGGAAGCAATCTGTTCTTATTGATGTTAATCGCCTTGCTGGTGTGGAGTTGTTGAAGAATACCAGAGCTTGAGTGACCCAGACGGTGATGCCAGACCTCCTCAGATGCTGAAACTTGCCGGTTTGAATAGAACACCTCAAACTCTTTACTCTTCAACTGATACAAGCCATTACTTCGAGACCCTTTGGCTATCACCTTCTGATTAGGTATATCAATCACATAGACATGTTTGAGATCAAAAAACACACCACACGGGAAGTCTTCACATAGCTTTGAAACCGAGAGAAGAGACTTCTTAATATCAGGACATACTAACACTTCATTTAACTGAATGTTACCTGAGGAAGTTGCAATAGCCGTAGAGCCGACATGAGTAATGGGAAGGAAAGCACCATCACCTACCATCACCGCATCATCTCCATTGTAAGGGTGAACTGTCTGGAGGTTCTGTGCTGAGGATGTGACATGAGCAGACGCACCGGAGTCTGGGTACCACTCTCTTCATGTCTCGTCAACACGCATAGAGGCAAAGACTGCAGGGCTTTGGTAGTTGTTGTCGAACCTGTTATAACACTTGAGTGCCGTGTGGCCTACTCTTCCACAGATTTGACAAGTAGGTCGTTCTCCTGAGTTGGTGACTGGAGTCTGATGTTGAACAAACCCTCTACCACGTGTAGTGTAGCCACCTCTGCCTCTGTATGAAGATCTCCCACGTCCTCTGTAGTTTGGGTTGTAGCTCGGAGGAGGTTGAGTGTATGTTTGGTTTGGCGCTGATGTCTGAGCATTGAACGCAACGTGTGGAGTGACCGTTGCGTTTTCTTCATACGATTGAAGCTTGCACTGAAACGCCTGAACCTCTGAGACCACATCATTGAAGGAAGGCTGAGGGAACTTCGTTAGTGAGCTCTGTATCACGGTGGTGATAGGATCGTACTCACGACCTAACCCATTCAGAAAGCCAAAGATCTTCATAGACTCCTCCACAGGTTTGCCAATAGCGCTCAAGGAGTCACACAGTGTCTTGAACTCCCAGCTATAGTTCGCCAAGGTGTTCCCTTTGCTGTTGAGGAGCTGAAGACTTCGACGCATGGTAAACTCTCGCGCAAGAGAACTCTTGTTGAAGTTCTCAGCCAAAGACATCCAGACTTCTCTTGCTGTGATGAGATTGTGAACATGACCTAGTACTTCTTCTGACAACGTTCCAAAGATCCATGATCTCACAAGCTGATCTGAACAGACCCAAGACTCATACTGAGGATTATGAGTCTCCGTCTGAACACCGTCTACAACCACCGTCCGAGTTGAAGCTGGAGCCGTGACAGCTCCGTTAACAAAACCAATGAGCTTCTGACTGGAGAGGAGAGATTCGAACTGGGTTTTCCAGAGTAGATAGTTTCCATCTGTGAGTTTAAGGGTAACTGAGTTGAGGATGTGAATACGGTCAGGAAAGAGGTAAAGGTTTTGTGGATCTGCCATGATTGACCTGTTAAGGTATCTATGGCTCTGATACCATGTGAAACAATGGACAACAAGCTAGGGTTTTCTCTGAACGATATTATTTTGCTTAACTGAAACAGAGTGCTTACATCATACACTTATAGTGTTCCTCAGAACAATCTAGATACAACTCAAAGAGATAAGGTTCACAGCTGTAAAGGTGAGTCATCCCGCTGGTATAGCTAACAACGGATCAAATCTGTTTTGAAGCTCCATTGTCCTCTTCTCCGTACACTTCTTTTGTCCAGCTACTTTAGGGAGGCAAGACGACCGTTGGCTGTCTGATGCAGAGGCCTTAGCTTCTGTTGTGTTCTCCACTTGGGCCTCTGAGTGTGTTGGGCTTACACTCCCAACCACATGTAAATGTTTTTTTTTTGTTTGGGCCAAGGACATTTGATGAGATCAAAAGGTGCCATGGAATTTGGACGAACAACTTTAACACTTTTTCTTGCTTGTAGTTTGGTAAGTAGTAACACAACAATACATGTTAGGTTTATGATCTATCTTTCTTTGCTTTTTGCAAGTTGTCACTGAAGCTATAGATATCTCTCCATTCACATTAATAGCACATCATTTTCTTGCTTACCCACTTTAGAAGAAAAACATACATTCAAAGCAAAGCGAAACTAAATATATATATAATTAAATACAAATATATCTCAGGCTCAGTCTCGTCATTCTATCTAAGATTGGTTTACTAAGTAAAGCAAATGAAACAACCAAAAAGGCTAATATATTGATCACTTGTTCCGAATTGTATTGTGCGTACGAGGATTACTGCACAAGGAAGTGGCTAAATACAAGAAAAAGTTCTATATTGGGTAAGAAAACCTTTTTTTAGACGGTCGTCAATATTCCATAGTTATATTTAAATATTTTAGTTTCTAGTAAATATTAAGTTTTAGGGTTTCTAGATTTTATGTAAAATAATTTTTGTTCGTTGTTTTTTTTTTGAAACAATTTTTTTTTTGAAACACCTTGTTCATTGTTTGTTTACTGTTTTAATAAACAAGAAAATTTTCTGTTTATTTTGAATATATATACACTTGGATATTTAGCAATTGCATTTTTCGATACATTCAAATTCATAGCAAAAAATAATTGGACAACAAACAATTATATTAATCAAAATATCCAAAAGGTTTGTGAGGATACAAACGGAAACGGAAGTAAACTCAATGGTAAAATTATTATTAACGGAAACTATTACGAAAAAAAAGTGATAGATGTGTTCAAGGGATGAAAAGACTCTAAGTGAAATTTAACTTGAGACCCATACACTAGGTAGTGTTTGAAAGAACAAATGATAACTGAATAAAACGACGTTGATGCACCCTGAGAAAATTTTAGAATGTTGACCGACAAAAGTTTTTAGTGAGAATCTCCATAAATGTAGGCAACATAGAAATTGCGGAGTCTTAGCTTACTTGATTTGATACTGAAGATCAAATAAGCCATCGAACAAGCATGGTCAGCTCTAAAACCAACAAAACTAATCAAAGAAACTAGGTGAATCTCAGAAGAACGAGCTATAGCATTTACCACCAAGAGATAATATGATATTCTTTCATTTTTAATACATGTAGGTTTAGAAGAATTCTTTTGTTTCAAATTAAATTTTTGTTCCAAATTAAATGATATTTTTAATTCTTAATGTAGATTTATTAATTATTTTTATGTTATAAAGGATTTATTAATTATTTTTATGTTATATAGTTTTTGTATTATATAGGCTATTTTATCATTAGTTATATTGTGTTTATGTTAAACATTATTGATGATCTTATTTAAAATACATCAAAGTTAAATATTTGTTAATATATGTATACAACTAGTATTGGCCTGCACTGATGGTTACTTAAAAAGATGAATTTTGCAAAACAATGTCAATCAAGGCCGAAGATTTATAATTTGTATTTAAATAAAACTATAAATTATAGATAAATGTGGCAATTTACTGTTAGGATTTTTTATTTGAATGTTAACTCTATAATAAGAATGTTTAACACTATATAACAGAAAATGCATGAAGGTAGATCAATAGTATAACAAAATCATCATGTAAAACGACAGTCAATTTTCTAAAAAAAAGACAAATTCAGCATATAGCACAAACATTTACATATAAATATACCTTTTTATCAAGTAATTATATTTTTAAGTATCTATTATTATGAGTGTCAACGGATACCGAAGATTTATAATTTGTATTTAGATAAAATTATAAATTATGGATAAATGTAGCAACTTACAGTTAGGATTAACTAGCAATTTACAATTGACATTAATCTTATTTCCGGAGCACTGTGCGGCTCTGCCATCTTCACGCTCTTTAGTGGTAAGATGACCAAACCTTTCTTGGCTTTACCTATAATCACTAGATTTTGATCCACGCTTTCAAAGCGCGGGAATGTCTCTTTTTAACATATTTTATTTTATAACATATTATATTTTCTGCAATATATATAGTTTTTAAAAATTTATCTAATGTATTTTGTATATGTGTATTAGTTGTTTTATATGTTTAGGATGATCATTATTGAGATGTAAAGCTATTAATATATAATCTGATGTTAATATATAATAGTAGTTGTTTTATATGTTTGTAAATTTATGGAATTGAGAAGTTTAGATTTTTTGTAGATATTGGTGGCGAATTTTTATTTAAAAAAATTAGTTGGTTAGAATGCTTGAATAATTGGCTAGAATGATGGAATATAATTGGTTAGAACAAACGTGACTAAAATGGATTATATTAAATACTGTTTATAAATAGATGATTTCTGATTGGATGTAGTTAATGTAATATTTTTTATTTTATTTTTAAAACAGTAGCAATCTTTTGTAAATAACTCTAAAAATTATGGGCATAATCCTAATAGAGATTGTGCTTTAATAATATCTTATTATATAAATTATATTCTTCAAAGTTGCTAATTAACATGATCGCGACACATAGCAGTTATATATTTAAGATTGTGACATGTGTTAATTTATCTCATAATTAAAAGTATATAGAATAAGATATTAACAAAAACATATTTTATTAAAAATCTTATTATATATATTATTTAATAGTAATTTTTTTTTTAAATCATAATCAAAAGTTATTGCAAAAGATTATTTGATATTAATTTTCCTTCTAATATTATGACATATGTTTAAATATATAATGATTAAAAATATATAATAAGATAATAAAAATGATTTAAAAAAAATACATTTAAAAATTATTTCATAGTAAAAACGATTTAAAAAAATATTTAGTAGTAATTGTTTTAGAAATTTTCTCTTTTCAAAATCCTAAAAAATAGATTTGAAAACAATTTATTTAATATAAATTTTATTTTCTAAACTTTTAATGGAAATATAATTATAAAAATGTTTAGGATGATCATTATTGAGATGTAAAGCTATTAATATATAATCTGATGTTAATATATAATAGTAGTTGTTTTATATGTTTGTAAATTTATGGAATTGAGAAGTTTAGATTTTTTGTAGATATTGGTGGCGAATTTTTATTTAAAAAAATTAGTTGGTTAGAATGCTTGAATAATTGGCTAGAATGATGGAATATAATTGGTTAGAACAAACGTGACTAAAATGGATTATATTAAATACTGTTTATAAATAGATGATTTCTGATTGGATGTAGTTAATGTAATATTTTTTATTTTATTTTTAAAACAGTAGCAATCTTTTGTAAATAACTCTAAAAATTATGGGCATAATCCTAATAGAGATTGTGCTTTAATAATATCTTGTTATATAAATTATGTTCTTCAAAGTTGCTAATTAACATGATCGCGACACATAGCAATTATATATTTAAGATTGTGACATGTGTTAATTTATCTCATAATTAAAAGTATATAGACTAAGATATTAACAAAAACATATTTTATTAAAAATGTTATTATATATATTATTTAATAGTATTTTTTTTTAAATCATAATCAAAAGTTATTGCAAAAGATTATTTGATATTAATTTTCCTTCTAATATTATGGCATATGTTTAAACATATAATGATTAAAAATATATAATAAGATAATAAAAATGATTTAAAAAAAAATACATTTAAAAATTATTTCATAGTAAAAACGATTTAAAAAAAATTTAGTAGTAATTGTTTTAGAATTTTTCTCTTTTCAAAATCCTAAAAAAATAGATTTGAAAACAATTTATTTAATATAAATTTTATTTTCTAAACTTTTAAGGGAAATATAATTAACATGATTGTGACACATGATAGTTATATATTTAAAAATGTGATATGTGTTAAACTATATCATAATCAAAAATATATATACTAAAATAGTAAAAACGATTTTTCTTATAAATTAATTATAAATATTATTTAATATACTTATTATTATTATTATTACTATTATTATTATTATTGTTATTGTTATTTTCATTATAATGTTGGTTTTAAAATATACTAAAGATAGAGAATTATAAAAGATAAACATTAATTTTTAAGAAAAAAAATGTTAAAGAAAAACGAATTGTAAAATCCTACAAGTACAATGAATTATTCAATAAAAACATGAAGAAAAACTAACTTTAAAATAAATAATATTACTTTATAAAGCATAATTAAAATAAAATTTTAAAAGTACTCTTATTATTTTCTTATAAGTAAATAACTTTCCTTTTTAATAGATAATTGTACGTTAAAAAATATGACAAAAATAGCTACAAATATTTAACATCTATATTTAGGTTTAAGCTGCCACATATTATTTTTACAAAACACAATAGCATTTACATGAAAAGTATTACCTGAGTATTTTCTTTTGATTTCTTGATACAACTCAACTTTTTATTATCCTTATTACATCTTATGATGCTAGGATAATTTTAAATTTTGATGTTATTGTCATACATGAGTATGTGTTAATATGATAAATATGTGTTTGTATGTATAACATAAAATATATAAATAATTAAACAGAAATTTTCTATTTAAAATAAAATAGCTGTATAAAATCTAAAAGAAGTAAAATAATTAATTTCCTTTTTAGAAGTCTAAATAAAATAAAAACGTAAAAGTAATCTTCTTTTTCTTATAATTAACTAACTTTACTTTTTAATAAATTTGTATTAAAAATATAAACCAAAAATAACTTCAAATATTTTACCTGATATGATTGTGATATGTGTCAATTAAAAAATTAGATTGTGAATGTGTCAATAAAAACTTCCATTATGTGAAAATAACTTCTTCTTTTCCTAAAATCTTAAATAAAAAAAATTTCTAAAAGAATTTTTTTTTCTAATCTTAACCAATTAAAAAAAATTCCTTTTTTTTTTAAATCATGACCAGATAGAGATGTAAATTTTATTTAATAGTAATTTTTACTTCAAATATTTAATGATAAACATGATAGTAACAATGATTCAATTAACAAGAAAAATTGAAAAAAATATTAATGATATTGAAAAAACGAATTTTGAAAATTGCAACTTTTAAAAATAGCTAATATTAACTGGAAATAGTTATTTGTTAGAAATTTTATTTTTAAATCCTACACAAAATATAATTTTAAAAGATTATGTAATATTAATTTCCTGTTCTAAAATCCTACAAAACTGTAAAAAATATATTTGATAGTTGTTTTCCTTTTTCTATAAAACAAATCCTAAAAAAAAGAAAGAAATTTGTATAATATTTTTAAGTCTTAACCAAAATAGAATTGTAAAAAGTATTTAATTAACAAAAGAAGTGTAAAATTAGTATTGATACGAATTGTAAACATAGCAATTTTAAAAATATTTATTAATAACTAAAAATAATTATTTGATTACAGTATTTTTTTTTGAAATTCTAAAGAGAAGCTAATTGTAATAGGTTACTAGATTTTGACCCGCGCTTTTTGGTTTTGTTTTGCTTTTCATAATTATGAAATTTAGTGTTTGAATCATATAATCTTGAAGATTATTTCACTAATAAAATTTAGTGTTTGAATCATATAATCTTACACCCAAATCTTGTATAAAGCTTCTATGTAGTGTAGTGTCTTACATGTAACGTGTTAGTCGATGGTAGTATGTGAGGGAAATGAATATTTTGTTAACGTAACAGTTATAATAGGTTGTGCTTTGTTTTTGGTTCGTGTAATGTATTTTGTTTGGGTAGGGTGGTTTAGCAATCGGTTTTAGTGGTTATGTATAAATAATAATGTATACAGTTCGCATGGTTAGAGTAATAATCGGGGGTCTATAGGGTAAAAAAGGTTGTCAATTATTGTTATAATATACATGGTAAGTCCAAAAAAATTTAAAAGTAATAGGTCCAAACAACTTTCATAGGTAGATTTTTTTACAATCCTTCCCTTTTAATAGTATTGATATGAGAATAATTTACATTTTCTTAAATCTTAAGCAAAATTCTAAAAGATTATTTAATATTATTTTTTTATTTTTTATCTTATTATATAAATCTTGGTTCTTTAAAGTTGCTAATTAACATGATCGCGACATGTGTGAGTTAATTTATTAAGATTGTGACATGTGTCAAAAATATGTTACAATTCTCTGTTATTAGGATTTAAAAATATTTAGGAAAAAAAATTGTTATTACATTTTTTTGGACACTAGAAAAGGAAAATTATTATAAATATTGTTTATTATTCTTTTTTAGGAGTTAAGAAAAAAAAATTACTATCACATAGTCTTTTACAATTATATTTGTGTGGCTCTTTTTATAATATTTTAAAAATATTTGATAGTAAATTTAATTTTTGAAAATTCTATAAACAAAGAATAATTATAAAAATCTATTTGAAAGAATTTGTTTTTCTTTTTAAAATATTTTGTATATTCATTTTTAAAGATACTAAAGAAAGATATTATAAGAGAAAAAATTAATTTTTTTTAAAAACGTTTAAATAAAAACGAATTATAAAATCTTACAAGTACAGTAAATTATCTAATAAAAATCAAATAAAAAAATAACTATAAAATAAGTGATATCTTATATATTAAAAGAGAAGTCACAACCTTGACTCATGTGTGATTTTTTTAAAAATGGACTTAATGGACTTATTATTAGAAAGTCATGTTACATTTAATTTATAATCTTATATTATTATAGATCTAAATAACTTACTTTCTAGATTATAGGAACTAAATAATACGTCTACTACATTATAGAAATTAAATAATTATCAATCTTTTCCAAGCCAAAAAAGTGATCTGAAAACAATCAATTCAATAAAAAATTATATACAATAAAATTATTATGTTTTAAAAAATGATAGACACACCTCATATATATTATACTAATATATACCAATGTAGGATTAAAAATAAAATATTTCTATAAAAATAAATAAAAATAAACATCCGCGCGGTTGCGCGGGTCGAGATCTAGTTTATTTTTAAAACCTAAGAAAGAAAAAAATGTAAAAGTACTCTTATTATTTTCATATAAATAACTAACTTTCTTTTTTATCAGATAAATGTATGTTACAAAAATATAAACCAAAATAAATATATTTTCACATCTATATTTAGGTTTAAGGTTCCTCATATTATTTTCAGATAAAATAGTATTGACAATAAAAATATTATCTGAGTATTTTCTTTTAATTTCTTTAAACAACTCAATTTTTTTTATCATCCTTATTACATCTTATGATGCTAACACAAGTTTTTTTAAATTATTATATTTTTATTGTACATAAGTATGTGTAAATATGAGGAATATATGTTTGTATGTGTAAGACAGAATATATAATTAACTAAACATAATTTTTTTTATTGAAAATATATTAGTTGTATAAAAATCTTAAAAAACAAGAATAAATTATAGTTGGAGTTTTCCTTTAAAATAATTTAAAGTAACTTATTTCTTATAAATAACTAACTTTTCTTTTTACGGGATTTTTTTTTTTGATGAAATTTTTTTTTAGAGAAATTTGCCAAAACTAACCCACAACTTGATTTTAACCCCAAATTATACCCAAACTTGAATCAAATACAAAACTAACCTAAAAGCCTTGTGAAATTACAGCCCAGTCCCTTGTGACCAAATAAAAAAACAGAAGCCATTTTTACGAATATAGCCTTAGTAAGTCGTCTGAGTCGTCTAAGATGTTGGAAGTCGTCTGGAGGACTTCAAAGTAAGTCTTCTGGTGTAGCTAATCTTAAAAATAATGTATAAATTTTTTAAAAATATTTTGATAAGCGAAAAATTAAAATCATTTAATTATAAACAGTTTTAAGTGATATAAGTTAAAATATAACAAAATTGAATTGTTTTCAACATAGATGAGTGTATGTAGTGCATCAAGGTATTCTTTGGGGTAGGGTTTGGCAACATATGTTGTAGTATTGTATGTATTCTTAGGGTTAGATTTTGGAAAGCTTGAATGATTTTTTGAAAAATTAATTTTTTACCTATACGTGTTTATTTTTGTGTATAGTAAACACTTTTAAAGTTTAATTTGATTTTATGAAGTGTTTAGTTAGTTAATTAAGTTTAGGGGTTATGTTTAGGGTCTAGACGATTTACATTTAAGTCATCTGGTGACGAAATTAAAACAGACGACTTACATGTAAGTCATCCAAATATTCTCGCCTAAAATTAAAAAAAAAATATTTTCCCGCTTAAATAATTTAAACAAGGGGACTTACTTGTAAGTCGTCCGGGAAAGTCGTCTGGGAAGTCTTCTATTTTAGTTTTCCGCTAAAAATATTTTAATTTCCCGCTAAAAATATTAAAGTCTCCCTATAAATAAGGATTAGGTTTTAACCCTATAAATAGGTTTAGGGTTTAACCCTATAAATAGGAATTAGGGTTTAACCCTATAAATAAAGTTTAGGGTTAAACCCTAGGTACGGTTTAGGGTTAAACCCAATGAGTAGGGTTTAGCGTTTAACCCTAGGTAAGGCTTAGGGTTTAACCCTAGGTAGGGCTTAGGGTTTAACCCTATAAATAGGGTTTAGTGTTTAACCTTATAAATATGGTTTAGGGTTTAACCCTGGGTAGGGTTTAGGGTTTAACCCTGGGTAGGGTTTAGGGTTTAACCCTGGGTAGGGTTTAGGGTTTAACCCTGGGTAGGGTTTAGGGTTTAACCCTATAAATAGGGTTTAGGGTTTAACCTTATGAGTAGGGTTTAGGGTTTAACCCTATGAGTAGGGTTTAGGGTTTAACCCTATGAGTAGGGTTTAGGGTATGTAGAGTTTAGGGTTTAACCCTATGAGTAGGGTTTCGGGTTTAAACCTAGGTAGGGTTTAGGGTTTAACCCTATAAATAGGGTTTAGGGTTTAACCCTATAAGTAGGGTTTAGGGTTTAACCCTATAAGTAGGTTTTAGGGTTTAACCCTAGGTAAGGTTTAAGGTTTAACCCTATGAGTAGGGTTTAGGGTTAAACCCTAAGTAGGGTTTAAACCTAGGTAAGGTTTTGGGTTTAACCCTATAAATAGGGTTTAGGGTTTAACCATAGGTAGGGTTTAGGGTTTAACCCTATAAGGAGGGTTTAGGGTTTAACCCTGGGTAGGGTTTACGGTTTAACCCTGGATAGGGTTTAGGGTTTAACCCTGGGTAGGGTTTAGGGTTTAGCCCTATAAATAGGGTTTAGGGTTTAACCCTATGAGTAGGGTTTAGGGTATGTAGAGTTTAGGGTTTAACCCTATGAGTAGGGTTTAGGGTATGTAGAGTTTAGGGTTTAACCCTATGAGTAGGGTTTAGGGTTTAAACCTAGGTAGGGTTTAGGGTTTAACCCTATAAATAGGGTTTAGGGTTTAACCCTATAAGTAGGGTTTAGGGTTTAACCCTAGGTAGGTTTTAAGGTTTAACCCTATGAGTAGGGTTTAGTAGGGTTTAGGGTTTAACCCTAGGTAGGGTTTAAGGTTTAACCCTATGAGTAGGGTTTAGGGTTTAACCCTAAGTAGGGTTTAGGGTTTAAACCTAGGTAGGGTTTAGGGTTTAACCCTATAAATAGGGTTTAGGGTTTAACCCTAGGTAGGGTTTAGGGTTTAACCCTAGGTAGGGTTTAGGGTTTAACCCTATAAGTAAAGTTTAGGGTTTAACCCTGGGTAGGATTTAGGGTTTAATCCTAGGTAGGGTTTAGGGTTTATTTTTTAATCCTACGGGTAGGGTTTAGGGTTTAACGCTATGAGTAGGGTTTAACCCTATGAGTAGGGTTTAGGGTTTAATCCTATGAGTAGGGTTTAGGGTTAAGCCTATTAGTAGGGTTTAGGGTTTAAGCCTATGATCGGAATTAGTGTTTAACCGTAAAATAGGAGGTTTAGGGTTTGAACCTAGGGTATGATTTAGTATTTAAACCTATAATACATACGCTTATACACATATACATTTTGTACGTTTATACATATATGCATACACATTATACATATATATATATATATATATATACACACGTACATATACATTTTTTTTTATCAAACATTTGCATATACCTATGTTATACAAATATGCTCATATTAGGGATATGTAAATCCCATATATATTAAAAGAGAAGCATTACAACATATTTTTGTAGCCACATGTCATCACCACAATCATTTTTAAAATTTTTAAAAAAATATGTTGGTCCATATAAATATATAATAAGCTTTTTATTAAACTAACCATAAATTAATCATAAATGTTCTTTATTGTTTCCTTAAATAAAAATTATGGAATTACCTAATGTGGCTAAAGTATATATATGACAATTAATGATTTTGAATAATAAAGATTTGATAAAAATCAGTCTATTCTCTATCATTTTTAATTCATTTTAAAATAAATTAAACAACCACATTAACTATATAATAAAAATTTAGATTTTTTCATATATGTTATATTTAAATTTTTTTAAAACGAATATAAATGACTAAAGTTGTTAAAAATCTCACACTGAAATTATTGTGATCCATGATTTAAAATTTTTATTATAACAAGATACAAATGATTACGAAATTAAATAAGTAGGAAGTCTCATTTAATAAATATTATATATATGCATATTAATATTTTTTTAAATGAATTAAATACCATATAAAACACATAAGTATTTTAATTTTGAATTTGATTTGAAACTTTTTGATAAAAATTTTGAACAATTATTGACAACTTAATATTTAGATTTTAAACTTTGCACTGAATGTTTTTAAAATTATAAATTACTAAAATTATTAAACCTCCCATAAATTTTTTATTGTTATCATTGACTTAAAATTTTTGTAATAAAAAAATACAAACGATCAAAAATAATATGAGTATGAAATATTTTTTAACAGATGTCAATAGTAAAAATGTACTATATATTTATGTTTATATCATTTAAACTTAATTTTATAACATATAAAATAGAAAAAGTGTTTGTCTGGATAAATAAAATTTATTTAAGTATTTGTACCTATTTAGTTATATACGTAATAGTTACTAAATTTTTAATTATTCAATATATATTTATTGTTTCATAATATGTAAAAAAATTAATAATTAAAAATAATTTTTATATAATATTCATTCCGCGCAAGGCGCGGATCTTAACCTAGTTAAACTTATAAAATAGTAGAGACACACTACAAAAAAATTGTTGTTTAGCATCATTTATTTTGTATTTTTGCATTAGTTATAAATGATGTAAAATAATTTTGCATCATTTATATAAATGACTCTGAAAGTGGTGATGCAAATAATTCACATCGTTTTGTTAATAATTGATGTAAAAATGCTAAATATTTACATCAACTATTATAAATGATGTAAAATATATATCAATTACAATAACTGATATTAATATTTATATCATTTATTAAAATGATGTTAATATTAGCATCAATCAATTAATTGATTTTAATAATTAATTATATCACTTTTGGTAATTGAATAACTAAATTTTTATCATGTTGATTTTTTAATTTTATTAATACAAAATTAATATTAAATTGATAGCAGTAAATAAATAAATTAAATACTTTTATTAATTGTTAATGATTTCTTATTGTTCTTTTCATTGATGTTACAATTAAAAATAAGAAACTTACAAAAACAAGAAAACAAAAGAACACAATTAAAAAAACAGATAAACATAGTTCGCCGTAAGAGTTCTTCGATCAAGCTTCTTCTTCTTCCAATTCTCTGTATCTTTTGCTGTTGGTTGTAGGGTTTTAAGCTAATAGTTTCTTCTACAAATAAAACCATAATCATCATCACTCATATAAGAAAATACCGATTCATAGACAAAAACAATATAAAGAAAAGTTTGCATCAGATTGTCACTATTGACTAACCTTAACCAATGGTTCCTGAGGTAAACAATAATAGACTTCACGAAGGTTCCAAGAATATTATTTCAGATCTGCAGATTCAACCTCTCTTAAACTGTGTTAAAGAATTGTGTGTGGAAGAAAAGACTTTGCAAAAAAGATGTAAAGGATCGTTGCTTTTATTCAGTTGATTTCTTATTAGAAGGAAACGTGAACTAGTGGTGAGATAAAATAGGAGATATTGCTATATTTTTGGTAACAAACATATAGATTTTTAATGGTTTACAATTTTCTTTACAAAACAATTTAACGCAGTACATATATAAGATTAACTATTAACATTTATTAATTAGGTCGAAAATTTAAAATATTAGTTGTAAAAAATAGAATAATTTCTTTCTTTTAATTAAATATGTATTCTAGTGAGTATAAAAATGTTTTTTTTTAATATAGATTTTCAGATTCTTTATTTAGTTAATATATATGTTATATTTTTAATATTAAAAATATCAATTAATGTAGCTTACTTATTAAATCAATTCGAAATAGTTTATCAAAGCATAAAAAATCGTTTATAAGCAGAAATGATCTACGTACATATTAGTAACTAATGAAAATTATGTTAGTATCATTTTTATCATTGATGTCAAATTTGCAACATTTATTAAAATGATTTTACTTTTGAATCATTTAATAAGTGATGTAAACTCATATTTTCTATCATTTTTCAAAAAGTGATGTAAACTAATAAAGATTTGCATCAATTTCATTCAATCGATGCCAAACAAGTTAATAACCGCATCGTTTGTATCATTTCCTAATAAGTAATTCTAAATAGTATCATTTATTTTTGTGATTCTATTTAAGTGATGTAATATGATCCTTTTTTTGTAGTGACATGATGCTAAGTTTCATTTGTTTGCACAAATCTTGAAAAAAAACCACTTAAGTTGTTTTGAAAATAAAATATTTCACAAGCCATTGTTCGTAAAAAAATATATAATGTTTTATAAATCTGAAAGTTGATGGTTAGTATTTTTACAAGAAGTTGCTAAAAAAAATATTTCTATAAGAAAATAGTGAGAAATAAATGTTTTTTTTTTGGGGTCAAATGTGAAAAATAAATGTTAAATTTATAATCTACGTGTAAACTAACTGAACTTATACATCTCTAACTGACTAAAAGAAGTATAAGGACAAGATGTAAAATTCGGTTTGTTTTCATATTTGTAGAAAATTTAATATTTAAACTAGATTTCCACCCGCACAACCGTGCAGGTATATATATATATATATATTTATTTATTTTACACAATTATTATATATTTTTAATGTTACTCACATATTTAAATGTTTGTATAATTATGTCGAATATAATAATTTTATAGTTTTCATGCCGTAAATTAAAATCATCACATATATATATTGGTTATTATATATTTGTCCTATTGAGTTTGCGTTTGATTACTAAAATAAAGTTTTTAATGCATGAAACAACATATACGAAAACAATTTTGTATTTAATATATTATAATCATGATCCGTAGTTCAAATCGCTAGATTTTTTTAGTAATTTTTAATGTTTATTAACTTTATATAATAAATTAATGTATATTAAAAAGTTTAAGATAAGTTAAATTTTTATACATGTATTATATAGTTTACTAATATTAACCCGTTCTACCAACATATTATGTTTTTAGCATAAATATTTTATATTTATGAAAATAAAATATGTTAACTTATCAATTTAAAATAATTTTATCATATTTTGTTCAATATAACGTTTTTTTTAAATGATAGATATTATTATAAAATTGATAAAATATGATATAATTTTATTCTTTTAGTAACATTTCATTACTAATTACAAAATTAGTTAAAAATATTTATATTCAATTTATGACAATTAAGATCTTATAATAATCTTTTTCAAGAAATTTGTTAGAATTTTTTTTTTTTTTTTAAAATTAAAAGATATTATGATTAAAGTAGTTAAAAATATATATATTAGCATTAGTGATATACATTTAATAGAAAATTTAAATGATGGTCCAAATAAAAATATCACTCATCAAAAAATTATGATTTTTATTTTATTCAAAAAAAATTTGAAAAAATTAAAATAGAAATAAATATTTATTTCTAACAAAATCTTTAAAAATATTAGTAAATGTATTTTTGAAATTAATTAATTTTATTTTATTTAAATTTTCGTTTATAAACCAAAACTATATTCAATTTTAATTTCTAATTATTTTATGATAATTTAAATTAAAACTAACAATTTTCGAAAGTAAATTTAAAAAAGATTCTAAGAAGATTTTAAAAAGATTTTGTTAGAATATTTTAAATATATTCATTTGTATTTCAAATAAAAAGATAAAAATATTAAAAGATATAATAATGAATTTATGTAAAATATGATATTTTCTTGGAACGGTCCAAACTAAAAAAAATCACACATGAAAATAAGTCATGACTTCTGTTTTAATATATAAGATTTCTTTTGAAAACAATATATTGTTTAAAAACTTTAATTAAATAAATATATTTTATAGGAAGTTAGTGCAAGTATCATATAATTACAGTATATAAAAACATTTAAACATATGTACGCTTCTAATGGAATATAGAAAATTCTATGGATAGGAGGATGCAAAAGTTAAAAAAAAAAGATGCAAAAGTTTGGTTTATTTTCAACATAATTGAATTCGATATATATCACCCACACTTTTTTTTGAAACTAGAATATTTTGTAAAGTTAAAAGTACCTTTATTTTAAAATCCAAAATGTGTAAAGTTAAAAAACCTTTATTTGTGGGAAAATTGCCACAAATACCACATTCATAGTACCACTTTTCATGTTTACACTAACCACTTTTACCCTCATTTTTAATGAAGGGTATAATTGTTACCTAATCTAGACTTAGGGTTTAGAGTTGAGGGGTGGGGTAGGGTTTTTGGAATGTGAAATTTATGATTCTAATAAATATATAAATACTTAAAAATTTATAAAAATTTTTAAAAAATAGTTTCAAACATAATTTTCGTTTTTCAAAAAGAAATTTGAAAAAAAAAATTAAAAAAAAAAATTTATAAAAAAGTTTTAATTTGAAAAAGTATAATTCGAAAACATAAAAAAAATTTTACATTTTTTTTTATAATTTTTTATAATTTTTTATAATTTTTTTATTTTTTCATTTTTTTGTTTTTTATTTAAATAATAATTTATTATATATATAAATAACAAGGGCATAAGAGTCATTTGCCACTTAATGAAGAAGGTATTTTTGAAAATGTCTCATTAGTGGTGGTAAAAATGAAAAGTGATACCATGAAAGTGGTAAACATGTAATTTCCCCTTATTTGTGAATATATTTAGTTTAGTTCTAAATCTAAAAATATTTTGTACGGTTAATAGTTAATAACTTTATTTGTGAAAATATTGGGGATTAAATTCTAAATTGCGAAAATAAAAGTGAAAAGAAAAGATGGATTGTAACAACTTACAAGCATGTCCAATTGCGGAGACTGTCTTCAGAATTCTCTCATAACCTTAGCCTGTTTAGCTGGATCCATATTCTTGAAACATCAGAAAACATCTACTTATTAGATTATCGAGCAAGTTCTTATTTTACTCAAAAGTTTCTACTGGATTTAAGTTTTCTTTTCCACGACAAGAAGACCCTCAAAAACATAATCTGATGACTCCAACCGAACCATTAAATATGATGTGTTAAATAGGAATCTAACCTACAGTTCTGATTTGGACGCTGACAAATACAGATATGTTGTAGTTGAATTTTATAGAAGATGACATCGGCATTCTTTCTCCCAGTTTTACCTTTTGGAGCGGATGATAACTGCAGATGGATGAAAATAGAGTCAGAGAATCAATCACTCACATAGAAGGAACCAATGTACAAGAGAGTAGGTGGTTAAAACAAACCTGTGATGCGCGATATCAATGCCGATGTGTTAAATAGGAATCTGACCTTGCTCATAGCTGCCATTGTCTTAGTATGTCTGTATGTGCATGATTTAGCCTAAAACACCAAAGTTAAAAGTTTCTAATAGTCAATTTCATGGTTTTGGCTCAGTTGAAGTATATAAATCATGATTTTGTAATTTTAAAACCATGGGGATTCTTTCATAAAGAAAAATGAATATTAACAAGGAGGGGATTGTTGCGTACCAATACTCAAGACTAGGCTCAGAAGACTTGTCTTCCTCGGCGAGAATAAAGTATACAAAATCTTCATACTCATCTTCCCTTCAACTTTGCTCGTAAATTTCCTAGGAGCCTAATATAGAAACATAGCCACAGGTCAACATCAAGTGAAAAGCGTCCTGTCAGACTATAACATAGCTTTACCATATTTTGGGAACCAACCTGTGAAAATATTATATCAACAATCCTGTAGGTAAGGGCATGGTTACCATATTTGATGAGATTGTTCTTATCAATATAGCAGTCATGGTCCCCATCAAGTTCCTAGAATCTGCAGTAGATCACGTAAAAGTGCTCATAGGAGAAGTACCTGAAAAATCAAAAGAAGACATGCTTGTGAATGATTGAATCAAGTTTTGTCTCAGCACAATATGAAGGCATAAACCATAATCTTATAGCTCTTTCCTTTTGCACTGTTTTAATGATATATATGTGATAAAGCCCCTTGAATGTAATACATTTTACATCTCTGTTGGATTGTTAGAAAGGTATGAAAAAAAAGAAAAACAAACTCACCTAATAATTTTATTGATGTCGTCTTCTTCATCAAGCAGTTGCATCGCAGCAATAAGATTTCCGCGTTTCAGCTCTCAAAGAGTAAGGCAGCCAGTTCCGGATCTGTTAATGTAGTAAAATATTCTGTAGATGACCGTTTCAGCTGGATAATCAATGAAGGATAACGTTAGTACTAGTATCAAATCTTACAATACTAAAAGGAGAATAAGCTCAAAGGATAGGCATGCCACCTCAGATTAAAAAATCGACCAATAAGAGCTTTTCAGTTTACCACGTCACATAGCTTGGTCCATTTAAGAGAGTAATTGGGCTTCACGTTTGTCTCTTAAAAACAAATAATGACCCATTATCCAGTCCAGTTTAAAAACCCTCCTCTCCTATCAATCGATGAAGCCGACTCTTCATTCCTTCTTCCCTGTTTCCGATCTCAGCAACCACCGTTACCGCGAATCCCCTTCTCATCAATCAATGTTCCTCTTTAATCTCTTCTTGATGGTTTCATTCCATCTCTCGTTGATCTTCCTCTTATATAAGTCGCTTCATCTAAACCTAAATCTAGACAAAACCTAAAATCTCCCCTTACAAAACTACATCTACGGCGATGGAATAGAGGTAGTATAATATCATCATGTAGAAATATAACACAGTTTATACTGGGTGGATTTTGATGTCCCTCTTCAACTTCCTACCTCTGAACGAGTGATTTCTCACACCCACACGACAAGCACAAGTGGCTACAAAGAACGTCATCGGAACACATTTTCCATCGGTATATGAGAACATTGTGTTATCCACTCATTGATTTGTGTCTCTCAGTGTTATGTCTGATAGTTTTTCCTATCTTTCTTAACTCTCATTCGGCATAAAGTGTTGGCAGAATTTCTAATGTTTTCTTTACAGCCAAGAAATCATGGCAAGCTCAAGCTCGGCTCTTAATTACGAGATTACTATGTTTCTTGGTGCTTACTTTTATTGGTTCTTTTTCTTCATGATCAGTTGTGGTTTTCAAATATAGATGAGTGTTGCCTAATGATTTTGTTCTACACTTATGTTGTGCAGTTTACCTAGACTAACTTAGCTGAAGCTATTGGTGCTTCCCTCCAGTCAATAGATGGTTACATGTTTATTATGGATCAGTACGTCTGCTACAAATTTTAGACTTTCTCTAACCCATCTTTTTTATTCTGTATGGTTTATTGGGTAAGTAAAATGTAGAGTAGTGCAGAAAAATAGGAAAATATGAATAATATTTTAGTGTTTGTAAATCCTTTTTTAATCTCTATCTGCTTTTCAGATTATGACCGAGAAGATTAAAACTGGTGCATATCTAAATTGTCTATGGATTACCAACCACATGAGTTTAGAGTATTCGCCAACTCCAGTGGTACATGCATAGTACATGGTGGGTTCACGTACTTGGAGTATTTGCTCTTATCTCTCAGTTTCCTTAGCCAGTTAGTAAAAATGACTACCAACATTGTCATAGACATGTGGTGAAGCTAAGACAACGTGAATGTGATCAATAAACAAAATATTTTTGGTTTTCCGTCTTTTTGCTATCACTTTTTGTCATTATTTGGTTGATTTTACTTCTGATCACATCTGTTTTGGCTCTAAGATGTATTGCCAGTGAGTTTACAATTTATTATGTACACATAATATCTTCCATGTGTTACTCTCATTCGTCAAATCATTATTATTTGGACTGCTTTGTTTTTATCGATGCTGTTTATCTTTTTTATAGTGGCAGAGGAGATACATGGATACACCAACCAGCAACGTTTGTATCATCAGGTACCACATGAATATGAACTGATTTGATATTGCTTTCAGAAACAATAAAATAAATAGCTAAAACAAACAAATATCTTCCATGTGTTACTCTCATTAAGCATTGTCATTTCTTATTAGCTAATATATATCCACATACAAGAATCATGTCATTGGTTCTTTACAAGATCTGGTCTTTCTTAAGTTTAGTTGCATCTTTACTACAATAAATACATATGGTCTGAATTAGCTGAAGATGATGATATAACTGATTATTACTTATTTGCTTGGTTTCTAACAATTTGTTACTGAGCTTCATTCTTAGATTATGCATTGTAAAAATGCTTAACTCAACACTATTGGTCTCCTTTTCCGAAAAGAATACTGATGATGTTCCATGAAACATTAATAAAGCAAGAAAAACTATCACTATATTCAGAATTTATATTGGCCAATTCCTTAATTCCTACATATATATTCTCTGTTGCAGTTTTTACCATTTGAGATTTTTCTTTGTTGGGAATAGATTCAACTTTAAGCTTATGTTGTGCAGATTACTCACACGATATACTTATGGCCTTAATATGCAGCATTTTGTTTCCACCAAGATGCGAGTCTATATTGGCAGTAGAGAGACCAGGAAGAGAGTCATACATCGGCAGTAGAGAGGAATAAGAAAACGAGTTGGTGGACGCTAAAAGAGATTGCCATGTTGTACATGAAGTCTATTTTCATGAAATATGGCAATAACAGGAGGGGTGTCCTTTGGATTTGGGATTTTGGACGAGTACATAGCAAATGAGAGAGTATGGCGTTTTTTCTTTGAATTTGTTTTCGAAGAGCTCTTGATCAAATGGTGTGAACACTTAGCTTGATTCTTTTGCCACCTAATCTATGCTACGTATGACCTTCCTTCTTTAAGTTTGTCATGTAAGCTGTGTAACAAACACTAGCCATAAGCCTAACTAACGTTTTCTATAGGAAAAGGTATTTTTATATTTTTCTATATTGTGTGGGTGGAAAGAAGTAATTCGGTATTTATTTGAGTTTTTGTTTTTTCAAAGCACATATTTTTTTTGGGTCGAGAACATTTTATTTAATGAACTTTTTACATAATTTATGCATTTAATCAATACTATTAAAAGGGAAAGAGTCTAAAAAAATCTACCTATAAAAGTTGTTTGGACCCTTTTATTTAACTCATTATTTTTTTGGTCTTACCTTAAATTTATACTAACAATATGTTATCATATATTTCTCAAACAATAATTTAGTCAATTCTTTTATTTATTTAAATCTCATTCCTAAATCTTAATCATTACTATTACTATATTTATCATTTTGAATTTTAATCGTAAAAGCATTGAAATTGATGTTTTATATTATCACTTTTATCGTATAATATATGATTTAAAGCAAGATAAATTACAAGAAATATATGTGTACACTCTAACTTCCTCTTTCGTTTATAATAAAGTA
Organism: Brassica rapa; assembly: GCF_000309985.2. Classification (NCBI taxonomy): domain Eukaryota; kingdom Viridiplantae; phylum Streptophyta; class Magnoliopsida; order Brassicales; family Brassicaceae; genus Brassica; species Brassica rapa. Next base: position 489,987 of record NC_024801.2, on the reverse strand, counting down.
ATCATATCATATATAAAATTTACCACTAAAATCTTATATCATATACTAAACTTTCAACCGTCTATAGTTTGATAATATTTTCATATTTAAAAATGATTTTTCTGAATATTCATGTTACCTTCACAAAAATGAAGAAATTCATTGGTTCTATTAAAGCTAACATGACTTCACGATATCAGTATTGATTATTCAAGATTTTGAAAATTATTTGTTTAGATATTATACTTTTATATACTTTTCACTTAAAACGAATCAATACTATTAAAAAAGAAAGAGTTTAAAAAAAATCTAATATAAAAAAGTTGTTGGAGTTATGTATAACTATTTATTATTTTTCTGATAATACATTAATCAATCTAAACATACAATATTTTAAATATTTTTAACAGATCTTAATATTATTTCTTATGATACCTTTACTCAGAAAAATATTTCATCAACCATGTTTTTGTACAATAACGTTAAAAAATTTATATCAAAAGGTTGTTGGACCTGATATGGACGTAATGGGTCCACATCTGTTCGGGTATTTAAGATCCTAAAAAAATTTGAAATATATGAAAAATCTGAAAAATATCCGAAACACGAAAAGTATTTGAAAATCCAAACAAATACCAAAAAAATTTAAATACCTTTTTTTTTTTGTAACACTTGCATTTCATTAATTAAAAAGAAGTTCAAGAGGCCTCAGGCCCATATTTAGCCCACTAATGGGTCTGAAACAAAGGAATTCGAAAGGGAGAGTTTTGCTAGTCGATCGGCTTCTCCGTTGAGAGCTCGAGAGACATGAGAGAAGGATTTCTCGACAAAAACAGAAGAGATCTGTTGTATATCTTTGACAATACCAAAGATCTCTTTCACCTGCATGTCGTTGTTGATAGCTCTGATGAGCGTTAAGTTGTCAGAGAATGCTTTGAGTTTTGGATACTCTAGATTCACTGCAGAGAGAACACCAGCTCGGAGGGCAATTGCTTCTGCGATGAGTGGTGAGCTAATTGAGTTGAAGGTCGTGGTCCCCTGATTGATGCAATTGCCGATTGTGTCTGAGAAGATCCAGGCGACTCCTGCCAGCTTCGTCTTTTTGTCATATGCCGCATCCGATTTACAAATCATGTAGCCTTCCTCATTGTTGGTTGTCTGAGCCCGCCTTTCTCTAGGTAGTGTCTGATTGGATAGTTTCGCTTGATGTTGAGCACTGTTCCATTCTCTAGCTAAGCTAATGGCTTTTGTTGTTGTTTCTACAGATGTGAGGATCCGATTCTCGAAAATGTAGATGTTGCGAGCAGACCAGAGAGCCCAACAAACCCATGGTAGTATGTCTGTTGGAATGCCCGTTGGGGGGAGACAGATTGCTTTCCTGAATTCCACTAATGCTTGTTTGAAGGAGCAGTCCGTAGCTAGGTGAACTACTTGTTTCAATGGAATTAAATTCCAAACTTCTTGGGCAAACGGGCATAAGAAGAAGGTGTGCATTGCCGTTTCCTTTGCCTTGCATCTAACGCAAAGGGCCTCTGAGTTAATGCCTCGTTTTTGCAGGAGCTCTCCCAGTGGTAGGGCTTCTTGGACAACAGACCAAAGGAACAGTTTTATCTTCGGTGAGCATTTTGTAGCCCATACATCTTTGTTCCATTGGAAGCTCTCCAAGTTTTGATTGATGGGAGCTAAAGTTTCCGTAGCAGCTGCGTAGTAACCCGATCTTGTGGTGTAGGTACCAGATTGGAGTGGGTGCCAGACAAAGATGTCCTCCGCGTGAGCATGACCTGGTTGTATCAGTTGGATCTCCTTTGCAACCTGAGGTAGTAATTCCTCAATTCTCTTTCTGTTCCACTTCATATCAGTAGTAAAAATTTAAATACCTAAAAATTTAAAATCTTATTCAAAATCTGACACGATGAACTGAAAAATACCCAAAATTTTATCCAAATATCCAATTTTTTTTTTAATTTAAAAATTTACCTGAAATCAAAACTCTAATCGTAAACCAAAAACTTAAAAACAATATCCATAATACCGGAAGCATATTCGGAATATCCAAATATACCTAATAAATACATATTTATGATCGGGTATAGGGTAGGACCCGGACTCAAACAAAGAGCGGGTCAAAAAAAACCCAATAGGTTATCTTCTCTAGACCTGAACTAAACCTATAATTTTGGATCGGTTCGGTTTGTTTTTTTGATCCGGATATAATTCTCATGTCGAAAAGAAACTTACGTAAAAGTGTACATTTAACATCTCAAATAAACTAATTTGCAGATTATATAGCTGTTAGAAATTATGTTTTTCGATAATAAAACTTTGTATTATAATATAATCCAACAACCCCGCGCTTTCCAAGCGCGGGTCAAAATCTAGTAATTTGTGTTATAATATGTTTGGTGGAAATACTGAGGTGAAGAGAAAGATCAAGAAATCTGTTGGTGGCATATGTTGAACCAAATCTTTCTCTTCCTTTGAACAGAAAAGAATATTGACCATCTTTCATAAGAATTTTTTTTCTTAAGCTATACCTATGGGCCATGGGGGTTTGATGTAATGCCTGCAGTGGGAAAACTACATTCATCCATCATCTTCTTAAACTTAATTGGTATCATTTGGTGCGACAGAAGCACCTTTTTCTTGGGCTTATTTAGCAGTAGTACATTCTTCTAACTTCATACAAGCAGTGCTCTGCAAATACAGAATAGTGTACGAAGATACATCATGCTTCAACCCAAATTTAAATATAGCATCAAAGTGTCATCATATTAAATACAGAGAGACGATGACAATATCATACCCCTTTCGGAGGTTAGCTCTTGCCAATGTGAGATCCAATTTGATGGCTTTCTTATCTGCAAAGCTTCTGCTTATGGAGAACAACAATTAAGAAATTCAGACAAACCCCTCTAGGGGACAACGTTTAATCTGCTTTCGATTAAAATTGAATCTTACCATATAAGAAGCAAAACCCATGCAAAAGATGAGTTTGACAATTGCAGAGGGAAGAGATAGACATGTGGGGTTAGTAAACAGCCCAGCCAAACTTGGAGAAACAGAAGGAAACGACAACCTAAAGCCTGAAACTAATTTATTGACAACAAACAGTTTAATTATAAATTAGTTTATTAAAAGTTTATAGTTTACTTATTAAAAGCCAGTTGAACATTTAACTAAAGAAATAACATAAAAAAACTCTAAAAGCATTACCTATTTACAATTTAAACCCTCAATTTTTTTTGCTAGCACTTTTGACTTTCAGATTGACATTTATATCATTAAAACTTTCAATCGAACTTATTTGTTAATAAAATAAAAAATTGACATGTTGTACAGATAAAAATAATGATATGTTAGTGGTTTTCCAAAAAAAACAATTATTTAATTATAAAATAAAAAAATTTAGAAAATTAAATAATAATTAGAAAACTAAAAAAATCAGAAAAAAATCAGATAATAAAAAAATTAAGTAATTACTTAGAAATTCCAAAAATTAAATTAAATTCAGAAAATAAATAAAATTAAATTAAATACATAAAATGGAAAATGGAAAATTTAGAAAATTCACAAAAAATAGAAAATTCAAAATATCAAAATATCTTTTTAAATTAAAAACAATTCTTTAAAATTACAAGATTTCTTTATAAAACTGACATATCATCGTTAACAATAAAAATTTCAAACATATCACTGTTATATATGATAGTTTCTCATATAACCATTAACAATTATGGTTTTTGATATATATTCAACGATAATTTTTGACATCATCGTTTAAAATGAAGGTAGATATGTCAATAACGACATTTTTAACAGCCATCATTATCAACATAATAATATAATTATTACTTTGAATTTTTATGTGAGTTTTGATATTCGAAAACTAAATATTTAAAACTATAATACTAATTTTATGTTTAAAATTTTTGAGAGACAAAACTAAGAATACATTTTCTGAATATTAATTTCTAAAATAATAAATATAATCTAATTTATTAGCTCGCTGTCAAAAAAAAAATCTAATTTATTAGCTCTAAAAGAATGAATAAACTAAACTTATCAAAGAATGTCAAACATTTCTGCTTATTCAGATGAAGTCTATCAACAGAGCAAAGTAAAATGCGATGAGAAACTATCACGTACCATTTTTTGTCAAAGAAAATTATTATTTATGTGAAAAATAATTATTTTAAGGATAAATATAAATAACTAATCCGCGCGTAGCGCGGAGACGGACCTAGTGTAAATAACAAGAAGAAATCAGATATTTGCGGTGTTCATTCACTTGACAAACAATGCCCATAAAAGTAGCAGCAGAAAAAAAAAAAACTGATTTATGAAAATTTGTACAGCCAAACAGTACAACAAAAGAATAGGGTTTGACGATGTCAAAGATGCGGGTTAACTTCAAATTGCATAAACGTCTTATTTAACATAGAAAAGAAAAAATCCAGTAAACTTCACCATATGTAACCCATGAAATCATTAAGCCACAAATAAATGAGTCATACCATATCTTTCTTGAAATTCGGATGTAGTCCTCAGAAATTGTAAGCCAGGATGTGTTGCCAGAAGCTCATCCAGAAGTGGTTTGAAAACAGAAGAGATTCTGGTCAAACCTCGTAAATCCTGGACGTAAGTCGTCGAACAGACGACCGAATTGTAAGTCGTCTATATATAATTAAATATTGAAGTTTTATTTTTCAATTGCAAAACTAACATATGACGACTTAATTGTAAGTCGTCGAGTTTTAATCAATTATTGATATTTGAATTTTCACCAGACGACTGAAATGTAAGTCGTCCAGAAAAGTCAAACTTCTGAAATAATCCAGTCAAATGCAAAACTAACCTATGATGACTGAAACGTAAGTCGTCTAGCTTTTTTGGAGTTTTTTTTTTAACCAAACAAAGTAGACGACTTATTTTTCAGTCGTCCCAGATAACAGATTTCAAAGTTAATTGCAAAAATAACATCTGCGTTGACCAGACGACTTCCAGGTAAGTCGTCTGGACGAACAGATCTGGAAAAAAAAATCGATTTCATACCTTAAATTTGTGAGATAATTTCCTTAGCACACATAAGACTTCTCCAAGAACACAGAATCTCAAACGAAAGTGACCCACCCAGAATCATTAGCTTCTTTGACTCTATGAACCATAAAAAAAATGTAGAATCAAAATCTTGGAATTTTTAGCCTAATGTGGAGAGAAAGTAAGAGGGATGTTGTGTTTAGTTCATAAGAATGGAGAAAGAAGAAGGGTAAATCGATCTTGGAAGCATTAAGAGGTTCAAATCGGTTGTTCATGGTGGTAATGGTATTGATGACAATGACAATCTTGTAATTACTTAAAGATGATGAGGGTGAGAGAGTAAAAATGTCATTTTCAAAAAAAAAATTAAAAAAAAAATTGATGGCATTTTCGTGAATTATATGAACTTGTGGGGTGAATAGGGAAAAACTAATTTCCAAATAAAAGGAGGTTAATTTTGTGTTTGACTTTGAGTTGTAGGTCAATTTTGGAAAAAGCCTTTCTTTTTAATAGATAATTTTGTGTTAAAAAATTATAAACCAAAAATAAATTCAAATATTTTACCCGATATGATTGTGACATTTGTACAAAAAAACAATTGTGTATGTATTAATAAAATTCTGTCATAATGTGAAAATAAATATTTTTCCTAAAATCCTAAATAAAAGAAATTTGAAAAATAACTTTTTCCTCTTTTGATCTTAACCAAATAAGTTTTTTTTTTCCTTTTAAATCCTGACCAAATAGAATTGTAAAAGTAATTTTTACTTTTAAAATTTAATGATAAATATGATACTGAAAATATTTAATTAAAAATATTAGTGATAGTAAGAAAAGGAATTTTGAAAATAATATGATATTGAAAATATTTAATTAAAAATATTAATGATATTGAGAAAAAAAATTTTGAAAATAGCAACTTTTAAAAATAGTTAATATTTGCTGTAAGTAATTATTTGAAAGTATTTTTATTTTCTAAATCCTAGAAAAAATAATTATAAAAGATTATGTAATTTTATTTTTATTTTCTAACGCCCTAAAACTGCAAGAAAATGTTTGATAGTTCTTTTCCTATAAAGAAAATCCTAAACAAAAGAGATTTGTATCATATTTTTAATTCCTATCCAAAAGAGAATTGTAAGAAGTTATTTGATAGTATATAAAATTTGTTGATGAATATGATACTAAAAATTATTTAATTAAAAATGATGTGTAAAAATAGTATTTATATGAACCGTAAAAATCATAATTTAAAATTATTTAATAGTAACTAGAAATAATTATTTGATAGCGATAAGATTTTTCTGAAATTCTAAACAGAAGATAATTGTAAAAGTTTATATGATAATACTTTTCCTTTTCTATAATCCTAAACAAAGGTATAAAAAGGTATTTGAAAGTTTTTATTTTTTTAATTGTAAATCTTAACAAAAGTAAACATACCTACTTGATAGTATTTAAAAAAAAAAGAATTTAATGACAAGTATGATGCTAAAGCTATTAAATTATCAAAAATCAAAACTTAAGATGTTGTCGTGATTGGTATTTATGTGTTTGATATGTAGTAGTTTATAATTCATTTTATTTAAAATATTATTATGAAAATGTATCATTAATAATAATGAATCAAGAAAATTATTTAACATTAGATAAGTTTAATAAAACATTAAATTAGTACATAAGAAAGTGTATAATGTTGTCATTGCTTTTTGGTCTTATTTAAATTCTAAATTCCTTTTTATTTCATTGTAATTATTATTTTGGGTTGGATCCGGTTTAAATTTTTATGTTTGGATGTTTTTTCTAGCTCTAACAAATATTAACTGAAACTTATGTGTGAAAATGAGTTCTTAACTATAACATAAATTTCACATAACATATGCAAAAAAAATTAAAAATAATAAAATGAGTTTTTAATATTTTTTATTAAATTAAAATATCAAATAAAGCCTGTTGCAACGCATGGGTCCAAATCTAGTAGATAATAAATCTCGCTGAAAAAACTCAAGACATTGAAAAGTTTTTCATTGTTGACTGAAAAAGTGTTAAAAATACCCACGCTGGAATTTCATCTATTCTATTAATTCTACAGCATGACCATTTGATATTTGTTTGGTCCAATTATTTATAGCCCACCTTCTTAAAAATTAACTGCCATGACATGTATATATTATTATAACCTCCTCTTCCCTTGGCATTTTATAACCTCCCGATGAAAAAAAAAATAATAAAAAATAACCTCCTCTTCCCTTTACTTCCTATAATTTTGGGATGCAGTATTCGACTACAATCATTGACAGCAACCAATTCATCTATTAGATGCTTTGATTTTCCCATGCCTGATACCATTCTGTATATATACATTAGTAATAACAATTAATAGCATTTATATTCATAGTATCAATAACTATGTTTACAAATAAATAAATAATTATACCAGCTTTAAATATCAGACGGTTTGAATAAAAATATCAAATAATTTGGATAATTTTAAATTTATGGATAAAAATATTCAGGTAATTTTGTTAATAAATAGTATTTTTAGTATATTTATCTATCTAGAAATTAAGTATGATTAATATCTGTGTGTATATAATTTTATTTTAAAATTTTGGATACCTATTTGGTTAGCGGTTTGGTTCCGGTTCAATTCAAATTTTTGGTTCCAGAGATATATGATTCACTTGATTATTTATGAATTAGGTTTACATTTGGTTTTAGTTTTTTGGTTCTGGATAAATGTGTCTAAACCTATACAATATCTTATATAGAAATTAGGGGTGGCCGTTCGAGTACTCATTCCGATTTGGTTAGGATCTAATTCGGATTTTGAGTTTTCGGAGTTTAATATTTTAGCCCCATTCAGATATTTTTAAATTTTAGTTCTCGTTCGAATAGCCCATTTAAATTATTTTAAAAATATCAAAGTTCATATACTAAATAATATTGATAACTAAATTGTATATTGATATGTTTGTTGCTCCCTACGAGAAAAACACATACCTATTTCATTTCTGCTTTTTACATTTAACTGATTTTATGAATGTGGAACGGGTGATATTCTTTTTTTTGTTCAACCAGGAACGAGGTGATATTCATTTTAAGCTATTTATAAAAAAATACCAAAAAAACAAAATAAAAAATATACCTGCACTTTGTAGCGCGGGTCAAGATCTAGTATTCAGTTAAAATCTGATATTTTAAATTTATACACGCAAACGAAGCCGTTTTCCTTTCGTGTTCCTAATAATAAGACATTAAAGAAAACACTTGTGTAAATATGGAAGCTCTTTTTGTTTACCAAAGAAAAAGAGAAAAGGGTAATAAACTACCTCAAAGTCAGTTATTATTATTAACTCTTTTGTTGACAACATTTTCATTTTCTATTCGTTTTTGAAGAATTAAATTCTAATATAGGAAGAAACTCAATTGGCATTTTCAAGGTTAATATGCAAAAATTAAAATACCAAGTCGAGAAGAAGAGAACAGAACATGTTTCGACTTTTGTTGCTACACTCAAAACCAAAAACAAATGGTCAAGAAGACAACTATGAGAGAAGAGAGAGAGGGAGAGCAAAGAAAAGAAGCAAAGTAATGGCACGATTCAAGTTTGAACTTGATGGTAGTGACTTGAGAAATTCTAGGGATTAAGTTTTTGCAGTTTAAGAATTCGTTAGAGTTTTTTTTTGCTTAGATAATTTTTATTTTAAATTTTTGTTTCGATACTTTCTAATTGTGCGATTTTACGTTAGCTGGTTTTTATTTTTTATTTTTTTTAAATATGTCACATGGCATAATAGGATTCGTCGAATGACTTATACGAGATTCTAAGACGTAGGGAATATTATTCATAGAAAGAGTATCCCTTATCCCTTATATATAAAAGGAGAATCATTGTATTAAATACGTTCACACTAAACTGGACACATGTCACGTGGGGAAGCATTGTAATAAATGTGTTCACACTAAAATGGATACATGTCACATGTACAGAACATTTCACCCAAACTCAACATAAATATGTTCACACTATGTATTTTATGTTTTTTAAATATAAAATCACATGCATGGTTCTTCTTTACGTTGTTTTTACTATTTACGAATGTAGCTGGACAAATTATTCATAAATTTTGATTCGATTCGTTATCTGTTTTGATTTGAACCGAAAAATCTTGATATCCATTACTCTACGAAGCAAATCAAATACTAAAATACAATATCCATAAAAAAAAAGTAAATCACAAATATCAATATTTATAGAAACGGATATCCAATTTGATATGTTATATGCATATATATATATATATATTTAAAGAATTATATATAAGTTATATATTATAGTTTATATAAATTTTACAATATTTTTGTTTTTAAATAATTTTATTTTTCATGTATTATTTTGAAAAAATGTCATTTAATATTAATTAACAGTATCTTTATATATTTATCAACCATCTTTTTATACTTTTACATACACGTACATGTGCACATTGACATGGGCACATTATAACTAAGTACTAGATTTTGATCCGCGCTTAGAAAGCGCGGGTTTAATTTTGGAATTAAATTATTATTATTTTAAATAAATTTTTATAAGATAATGTGGATTCACATAAATATTGGCATAGAACCGCGATTCGGACCGGACGTTTTCAAAACGCGGTTTATTGTTTGATTCAATTGACATAAAATTATTATATATATGTTAGACTAAATTATATATATATATATATGGTTTAAATAAACACTATTGATTTATACGGATTCGAGGAATGTGTTTAAACTTTAAAATGAAATTTGTATATTTAGTAGGGGAAATTACATGTTTATCACTTTTATGGTACCACTTTTTATTTTTACCACCACTAAAGAGAGATTTTCAAAAATATTTTTTCATTAAGTGGCAAAAGACTCTTATGCCCTTTTTATTTATATATATAATAAATCATTATTTAAATAAAAATAAAAAATAAATAAATAAAATAAAAAAAAGAAAAAAAAGTTACTTTTTTATGTTTTCGAATTATACTTTTTCAAATTCGAACTTTTTTATAAATTTTTTTTTCAATTTTTTTTTCAAATTTCTTTTTGAAAAACGAAAATTATGTTTGAAACTATTTTTTTAAATTTTTTATATAATTTTTAAGTATTTATTTATATATTTATTAGAATCCTAAATTTTACATTCCAAAAACCCTATCCCACCCCTCAACTCTAAACCCTAAATCTAGATTAGTTAACCCTAAGGGTATAATTGTCTTTTACTCTTCATTAAAAGTGAGGGTAAAAGTGGTTAGTGTAAACATGAAAAGTGGTACTATAAATGTGCTATTTGTGGCAATTTCCCAAATTTTTTTTTGATGAAATTTTGAATTTATTGATCATCATTGGGAAAAATTTACAAAGAATAATTACCTAAAAGAATGATGAACTATATAACTAAAAAACTAAATTGAGTGAAACTCCTTTCCTACCCAAAAACCTCAAACCACCTTCTCATGAGCCCTTCAAGTCTATGATATCCCTTATAACCCAGCGATGAGATCCGATTCTTGACAACCTTGCTTATCATACTTATCAACTGATCAGTTCCCTTAAATCTCTGTTGGTGCCGTCGGAGGTTTCTCTCCCGCCAAACATGATAAACAACCACTTGAAACAGAAGGCGAATGAGAATCTGGTCCATTAATGTATATGCTTCTCCACATACTACCTGGAGCATGTCTGACCAATCTGGATTTATTCTTCTTCCTAACAGCTTGCTTGCAACTCTGTCCCAAATTGTATAAGAATAAGGACATGCAAAGAATAAATGATCTCGAGTTTCGTCCCTCTCTCCACATAGAACACATCCTTGCGTGATCCCCCATAGCCTCATTCGATCTCCAGTTGAGAGCCTGTTCTGTATTGCAAGCCACACAATAAAAGTGCATCTAGGTATTCCTTGTTTAAACCACACCCCTTTACTCCAGTTCACTGCTTCTTTCTTACATCGAATTTGTTCCCAAGTTCGAGCAGAAGAGAAGTAGTTCTTATAATCATCCATATCATGCTTCCAAAGATACTTATCGTCTCCCATCTGCGGGTCAGGGACTGGTGTATCTTGAATTTTGGCATGAAGCTCCCGGAAGCGACGACTTCTATGGCCCCTTATACTCCACTGATTTTGGCTAACAGCATCACACACCCTTGCACTGCGGATAATCCCCAAATAACGAGTGCCAGTTGCTCCCGTTACATCAATAAGCCTGCCAATCTTCAGCCAATCATCATGCCAGAAGAAAGCTCTGGCCCCATTTCCAACTTCCACCCTGATGAACTGAAATGCCAGTGAGCGCATCTTAAGAAGCTTCCTCCACATCCATGAACCCGCTGAATCGTCACGCACATCCCAGAAAGAGCTGTGTCGCAGGAGATAATGCCGAGTCCATGAAACCCACAAAGAGTCTGTCATGTTAAACATGCGCCAGATCAAGCTGAGAGCAAACACCCTGACTGAATCTCTGAGTCTCCTAATCCCTAGTCCCCCCTCTGACTTAGGATAACACAAATCCTCCCAGCAGACTTTAGCCTTGTGGGTCTGATTCGGATCACCCGACCATAAAAAAAGCACTACAGAGGCTCTCAATTTTATCTAGGCAAGTCATTGGCAAGATAAAAGCTTGGCTCCAGAAATTAACTATGCTAGATATAACTGATTTTATAAGTTGCAGACGCCCAGCATAAGACAAACTTTTATTGGTCCATGAGAGCATCCTTGTTCTTATTTTGTCAATCAACGGCTCATAGTCCTCCTTAGAGAGAGCTTTAGTGGTCAGCGGCAACCCCAAATATTTTTTCAATTTCCCAATTTAGTAGTATAGAAATTATAAACTGGGGTAAATATATATAGAAACAATTCTGGTCACATTTATTTATATGTATATTAACTATCAAAATACACAAAAATAAAACAAAGTATATAACATATTGTTACATGTTTAAATTCTGTAATAAGTTGATAACAATGAATTTATTAAATTACAAAAGTTGTGACATACATCACAACTTATATCTTTCTATACTATTAAAAGCAAATCATCTCAAAAATCTACTTGCAAAATTTGTTGCACCCCTTCATTAACTATAAGTTATTCTTCAGTCATATAATAATTTAGTCTAACATAATCGTTTTAATAACTATCCTTACAATATAATATGAAATACTATGTTAATCAAAAAAAATGATGAGATATTATTTTTGTGCCATCATATTTTCAGAATTTTTTTTACCTTTAACAATTTTTAATACTTCAGCCTTATACAGTAGAACCTCTATAAATTAATATTCGATAAATTAATAATTCTGATAAATTAATAAATTTCTCCGGTTCCAACTTGGACCGGTTCAAAATTTGACAAAATCGATAAAATAATAAGATAATAATTTTTTTTAGAAAAGTATATGTAAATATATGGTCCCATGAAAATTATAAATTAATAATTTATATGTATACATATTTTATATAATTAATAACCTATTATTATATTATTTTTTTATATTCACAATGTAAGTATCTTTATATTCTCTTAACACTTCATATATTTTTGATAAAATTTAGTAATATTATATCTAAAACCACATTTAAGCTCTATGCAATATATAGTATATACACCAAATAATATAATAAAATTAATATAAATTTCAAATTTCAGAAATAACAATTAATGTCTATATACTAAAATCAAATATTTTTCTTATCTTAAAATAAGAAATCTAAATAAGTATTTTTTTTGTAATTACTATCTCTATAAATTAATAAAATTTCAAAATTTCAACATTATTAATTTATAGAGGTTCTACTCTAGTTAACACACACCCACCTATATATTAACAACTCGACCACCACCTAAGCATATACTAATATTTAACGGCTCATTTTATTAAACTAATACATCTACTTATTAATATATCTAATACACACGACTTACTTACATTTTGTCGAGCTTACTTCTCATCAAAAATATATCGTTCAATGATATCAATATATTGATATATTGATTGAATAAAAATCAACCCCAGTGAAAATATATATTTGGGTTAAAAAGATATATATTTTCCAAATATATAGGTGGATATAAAATTAACTCCATAACTGATGCTAACATTTCCAAATATATAGGTAACCATAAATGTCTACAATATCAATATATAAATTATGATTAGAGAAATATTTGGTTATGTACTATTATTAGTTAAATATTATGGTAAGACCAAAAATATTGTTAGTTAATAAAAGAGTCCAAACAATTTTTATAGGTAGATTTTTTAGGACTCTTTTCCTTTTAATAGTATTGATTTACCACAACTGAAATATCTATTTTTTTTAGAAGTTAAAATATTATTTTTCTTAATGCTTTTTTTACTATCGATCAAATTGTAATAAAATGATTTGTCTTAATAATTATCTTTTTTAAAAAAAAAACTATTATCCGTTTAGAAACTATAATATGAAACCATTGGTTCAATATCATGAATATCTAAAATTCATAACATAACATGAAAAAGAAACAAATAATAATAATTTTTTATTTTTCAGAGGAAAAAAAAAGACAAAAACATCAAACATTTTAACTGAAGAAATCAAATAAATATTGATTTAAATGATAGTTATATTTTAAGAGATTAAAACAAAAAGATAACCTAAAACCGAATCAATATCTAGATTAAACAGAATAATATCTTTTTATTAAAAATAACAAAGCTAATAATTACATTACGCGCGAGGCGCAAGACGCTGATTATTATCTAGTATATATTATTCGAATGATGATGAGAAAACGATTCGACCAGTATGGGCTTGACGAGACGCTCATTTAGCAACATATTATGGGCTTTAACCTTATTCATCTAATAAAGTTGAAGGCCCAATAAATAGATCCGACCCGACCCAAAACGCATGTAAACCTCCCCCGAGTCTTAAAACCTTGAGAGTCGCCGTTTTACTTCTTCGTCGTCAATCATCGCCGCTCCTGGTTAGTTTTCTTCTTCTCTTTGGTTTCGATGTTTGTTGGTTGAATCTCAATAGGATCTAATCTTATTATCTACATTTTGTGTGTTTCGAGTTTCGATTAGATTGCATTTGAGAAATTGAATTTGGTTGTTGTAGATGAGCATTTAGGGTTTCTTCAATTGGTTGAAAGGATATGGCTGCTTCACTCTCAAGAAGAGTTCTGCGCACTTTTGGATCTTTCACAGCTTTAGGACGCAGCAACGCCAGTATTATCTCTTTTTTTTTTTTTTGTATGTAAAGAATGTAACTTTTAATCTCTAATTGCTTCCCTGTCTCCTTGGAACAGCCAACGCGTTTGGAAATGGCTTAAGCTCTCTTCCCAGTGATCTCAAGGTTGGTCTTTACATCACTCCCATTGCATATAACCTTACTAGTTTTCACTATTTTCGAGATGTTGATTTCATTTTTTTTTTTTTTGTTATCTATCAAATGCAGTGTGGAATGGGTTTACTTTCCAACCGAAAGCTCTCCACTTCTATTTTGACTCCTGACGATTCATTTCCTCGTGATTTACTTTCCCAAAAGACCGTCATTACACCAGACCGAACCATAGGTATGAATCAATGAAGTAGTTAACATTCATATGCTTTAGCTTATTATGTGTAAGGTTGACGACCAGTGCTATGCTTGTGTTAGGCTTTGTATGTTCTCACTTTCTTGTGATTGCGCTTGAGACCTGATCTAATCTACTGAACAGTGATGTTTTCTTTACTGCTGGTTTCGTTTCATTATTCTGTAAAAGTTTTCACTGGTTGGTATTGTATTTGATACTTTCCGTAGGACAATACCAAGACTTGGTCATTCCCGTGACTAATTTTCAGAACGAAGACAAGGGTTTCATGGTTTTAGCTGGTGATGTCTTTGATGTTCCTGTAAGGAAAGATATCATTCACCACGTCGTCAGATGGCAGCTTGCCAAACGCCAGCAGGTATTACTCTAATTCATTATCTCATATAAGTAATCAATCAATAAGTCTGACGCATTTTGGTGGATGTTCAGGGAACTCACTCGACCAAAACAATAAGTGAGGTTAGCGGAACTGGTAGAAAGCCATGGAACCAGAAGGGTACAGGTCGGGCTAGACATGGTACACTTCGTGGCCCTCAGGTAAACATCATACTTGAGCTTTCTTCTCACCAAACCGCAGTTCTTTTCTGATGAAGTTTATTGAAACCCGCTAGTTCCGAGGTGGTTGTGTGATGCACGGGCCCAGACCAAGAAGCCATGCGATAAAGATGAATAAACAGGTTCGAAGACTTGGTCTGAAGATAGCACTCACAGCTAGAGCTGCAGAAGGAAAAGTCAGCTTCTTTCTCTTCTCCATAAGTGCCCTTGTTATTACTAGTCTGCTTTGTATTTGCTGAATGTTTTGTGAAAACTATGCAGCTCCTTGTGTTTGATGATTTGGCCTTGCCAACGCACAAGACAAAGAACATTGTGAACTATTACAATCAAATGGAGAACACGAAGAAAGTGCTCGTTGTAGAAGGCGGTCCTATCGATGAGAAGCTGAAGCTAGCCACCCAAAATCTCCACTATGTCAACATACTCCCATCAATAGTTAGTCACATACTCGACCCTGTGTCAAACTTTGGGGTTTCTTGATAAACCGGTTTACGAATATTGAATCTTGTTTCTGTAATGCTTTGCAGGGGCTTAACGTTTACAGCATTTTGCTCCACGACACGCTTGTGATGTCCCGTGATGCTGTGAATAAGATCGTTGAGCGTATGCACACTCCCATCAACCGTTAAAGAGACAACAATGTTTTAAAATAGCATTCTCAATAAGCAACTTGATCACAATGAAGACAGTTCCGCATGTAGTTTCTGTACGGTCAATTCATATCGGTTATTATGTATTGGTATTTTGGTCCATGTCTTGACCGGTTCGTTATTTGCTAGCTTTTCGGTTTGGTTTTGCAAATCTCGATTGCCAAAAGATTTGAATGATACTATTTATCTGTTTCTAGACATTCTGTCATTTTTTGTTGACCGTTTGAAATATTTATTAGGTTTTAAATGTTTTTAAAGTGATTTTGATGTTGACAAAAAGTGATTTTGATAAATTTTACTATAGAATTATTCCGAAAAAAGTATTTTTTTTTTTTTAGAAAACAAGACTAGTACAGCATACTATTTCTACGAAGCAAATGTGACTACTTATTATTCATCTAAAAATCAATTTAATTCTCTTCAAAATGTACAAACGATTCCGCATTTTAAACCTTTTCAACTAAATTGGGCAGACAATCACTAAGAAGAAAAGAAATTTGATGCCCCTAAATAGAAAATAATCAGCTGTTGCTGCTTCAATTTATTTTAACCATTGCAACAAAGAATATCATAATCACAAATGCACTACTTTTTTTTTTTTCGATAATCCAGGTATCCGGACCTCTCACTTAGTCCGACTATCCCACCGTGGCCAAACGGAAACCATGTTAAATCTGCTGTGGCCAGGACTCGAACTCGTAATGGCAGGCACCTCAGCCGAAATTCTTTTACCACCAGACTACGAGGTCCGGTTCAAATGCACTACTTCTTTTCCGTTACAAGAAGATCAGACTATTACAAAGTGATCAAAGTGCGATCTCAACTCTAAATCTAGCTCTTGACTGTCACTTGATCCCGAGTTTTGGTTTCCCCATCCCAACGATTTACTTCGCCTTGTAGAACTTGGTTCCTATTTCAAGATCAGATAAAAAGATTTGATTAGATCACACCTATATACAAAATCGACCACACTTATAACACGTCTGACAAGGTCAATTAACCAACATTTAAACATGAGATAATAACACTAAGCCATGGTTGCACTAAAATAAACAAAAAATTAAAGTTAAACAAATCGTATTTTAAGATAAAACCGACTGGACCAAAAAGAAATATAAATCTGCAAACTAATAATAATGTGATCAATGAATATGTTACTAACAGTTCAGCTAGCAGATAGAAATGAATCAATGATTGACCAAATATTTTAGAAGACTTCATATATATGTTAGGCTGTAAATTTTGAAATAAAAAGTAATGTAAATGAATCAAGTTAGATAAGGAATCCAAGTAATATTTTCTTTTATAAACACACACACACACACAAAAATATCATATAAAAATCGCAAATAATTAGAGCACTGAAGGGAGGTATATACCATCATGTTCGGATAGAAGCCATTAGGAGTTGATGTTGGTGTTGATAATGCATATGTAAATGATGGTGATGATGATGGTGTGGATGAATATCCTCTCACATCCTCCTACATTGACATTAACATATGACGGGATAATTAATATCAAAAGTATACTATCGTGAAACGAATTAGATAGATTAATGATACGTCCATAGTACAATTCATTTCATAACAAATCAGTTTCTTACTGAATAATCTTAAGAGGAGTGCCTTCGAGAACTCAATAACATAGGCAAAGAAATATGAGGCTATATTTTTTTCAATTGTAGATGCCTAGCTAGGTTTCTTTTCTAATCAATTCTACAGGGAAAAACATTGAACTGATGTAGAATCGTGTGTGTAACATTTTTTAGTTTATAATAGCATAAATAACCATTGCAACTATATATTATTACTTATCACTAGATCCTTTCTCCGTGCGTAGCGCGGATAATATATTTAAATTTGTTACATTTATCATTTTTATTTTTATGTGAATTTTTGTATATTAAATTATATATAACTAATTTTTAAATTTGATTTTTTTTTTTAGTTTGAAGTAAGTATTTCTATTATATGTAACACAATTAACTAATAAAATATAAAATATAAAGTCCGAGATTTTAGAGTTATGTAAAAAAAATATAATTATGTATAGAACATAAATTATCTTAGTTTCAAAGATCGAAATCTCATCTCGAATAAATTCACGAAAATAAAAAGTACTCCAATAACCTACTAAATATAAAACCCCCTTTTAAAAAAAAAACGTACTTAATAATATTTTTTTACGTGTAATAGTTGAAAATTGACAATTGAATATCGATCTAGAATATTATTTCAATATATCTAATGGTAAAATATTAATTGTAATACACAAATTTTGAATTTTGTAATATTACATGAATTAGAAATCTTTAAAATCTAAAATCCATTTTATTAACATAATATATTTTTTATTCATTTATTATTTTGAAGTTACAAAATATTGCTTTAGTTTTATTTGTATATTAATTTTTTAATAATTTAGTTTCTTTTTAAAATTATCAAGAATATAATATATTTAAAATTATTTATTTAAATATATCCAAATATGATGTCTCATTTTTATGTGTGTTTGCGTTGAGCATATTTAATTTATAGTTTGTATATTTAATAACACCTTGCTGCGTGCCGTTCTATGGTTTTAATAAATGTTTTGTCATTTTATTTTTATTACTACTATCATGATTTTTTAGTGATCAGTAATAATGTATTTTAACGTTATGTATTATATTTTATCGTATATTTTCTAACTCTTCATGATGGCACTTTTTTAGAATCATTTTAATTAGATAATAGGTTTAAAAATGTAAATAAAACTGTATATGCTGTAAATTTAGACTATTTAGTGTAACTGAGCACTATCAATTATGAAAATTATATTATGATTTTATTTTTACTAAATCTTTCTTTGTGTGTATTTTTTTGTTTTATTTTGTATTTTTACAATTTTATTGTTTTATTCTTTAATTGCAGAGAATTGCTATTTCTAATTTTTGTTTCATATACCTTAAAAGTCTTCTGTTGATTTTTGTTTGTTTTCTTTCTCCAATTACAATGTACAGTTCGACCGTTTTTTTTTTGGGATCAAACTACTAATATCATCAGATACAAAAGCTTAAACTCCAAGAATGGAGTGAGTATTTGTGCTATAGAAAACTGATTTAACCACTAATATAGTGAGATATTATAATATTAGAAGGTATGAAAACTCTTCTCTGTTGTTCTACGCTGGACATAATTAAGTTGTTGTCAATTGATTCTATATTTGTGATAACTGGAAATACATATTTATGTCTTCCTTACATCATCTTTAATTGGTTTATGGTTGGACCATTTCTAATATACTGAGAGTAACATAATATTAGATGTTGATTATTTTCTTCCAATTAGGAATGCACATAATGAGAGAAATTCAAGGTGAGACAACTTTATAATTTTGTCCTCATATCTATATAGAGTTAGATTATAGATTACTCTATCTGTTTCAAAATGTAATCAGTTTTAATTAAAATCTGTAATATTTAAAAGTTATTATATTATAAAACTGTCATTTAATATATAAATTTAATCAATTACACTGTAATTTACATAATTTAATTGGTCAGACAATATCCAATAAGTATAAAGTTACATTGAAATATAAAAACAATTTTTATAGTGAAATAAAAAATAATTTTAAACCATTATATTATAAAGCAAAGGGAATATTCAAATTTTATTGAAACATTAGAATAGTAAGAATCAGAAAAGCTGAAATCTGAATGTCGATCATTTACGTCGGCCATGCCTTAGACCATCTCCAATGTATTCCTCTATTTTTTTCTCTAAAATAGAGAAATTTTATAATAGAGATGGATTTGTCTCTAATGTATTTTTCTATTTTCTCAACTGAAAAAGAATATTCTATATATTTGTTTTTCTAAGTTTACGAATAATACTTTTTATTTGTGAAAGTTGAAAACCAACCCGATTTATTTTAGTATTTTAAAAAATTATTATATTATTTACACTAAATACTTATTTACAAACTATTATGTAAATAAAAAGTATAATTATATTTATATAAATAATATATTTCACTAAAAAATATTTTCGGTTATAATTGTTTAAGTAAAAAGTTAAAAGATCATTTTGTAAAAATAAATAGAGGAAGTGACATGAAAAAAATATAGTTTCTCACTGGCCGATTATTTTCGCTTACGTGGACACTCTATCTAAGACTTATATCATCCTTTTATTACTTGTTTGATGAGATTCTAATAGAAAATAAGATGGTTTTTCACCTGATCATGCATGATATTTGTGTCAAGAAAAAATAAAGTTGGGTATCATAATTTTTGGGTTATATTCGATTGTTAGATCTAAGAAATATTAAGGTAAAATTTGATTATATGCATTTAAAATGTTACCTGACGATGCAAAGAAGGATTGTAATTGTTGAAGCTATTGCAACTCATCTCGCCGTGTAATCTAATCTTCTCCAGTTGTGCTACTCCAAGGCCTCTCTGTGGCTGCTTTGGCTTCTCGGAACCATTCGTCTTCCCTCTTCTCGTAGCCGGAGATGAAGGAGACGATGTTGGAGCCAGCGAAGATCCTCTCATGTTTGGTCTACCAAAGAAACTACTTCCCATGTTCTTGATGTACGCTGGAAAATCAAGTACTAGAGACAGAGAAATTGATTTTTTCTTATTTTGGCTTTGCTTTGAGCTAAGGAATCTCTATCATGGTCAATTGGTGATCTCTTTTTATAAGCTGCTTCTAACAGTATTTAAAACCTTAGTATAACTACTGCGTCGCTGGATCAGATTGTGTCCAGATTTCAATAGATACGCCACGCGCACAAATACATATTACATAGATTTTATGCCCTTAATTATTTTGATTTCCAACTCTATTTATATTTTAATTTTCAATTAGTTACAATAATGTGTAATAAAATAATATAAATGATTGGATTAAATTAACTTAATTATTTGTTTTGCTTTTGGATGAATTCCAACACAAAAGACTTCGATGATGATTCGAACGAATTATTTCCCTCTCCCTCTCTGTAATCTAATTATTCTGCTCTAATTGAGAAACCCAAAATTTATTATAAAAATCGGACTTATCACAAGATTATTTTCATATTGACCCAAGTTGAAGGGGTTTATTATAAAATTACGTATGTTACTTATTTCCAATATTTTTATAAATCAAGATTCGAACAGTACTGTAATATTATGTGATTTGTGGTAGATAAAAATATGTGCCAATGTTTGTATTGTATTATATTCTTCACAACGAGTATAAGGAATGAGATTATTGTAAAAACAAAATGGTATCACTTTTCATTAATCTTGTGACTATCATTATAATCAAGGAGATAATATTATCAACATAATGACGTGCAATATAGAGTCATTGAAACATAAGACCACCGTAGGTTGAGACTTCAATTAGTCTTGCATACCTCTAGTTATTGCTCTTATGTTCATAGAAGGAAAATGCCAAGAGATCCTTATGAAAATATAACAAGATGGATCAATTATGCCTATTTTAACATGAAGCAAATTATACATCAGTTATGCCCTAAATTAAATATCATGTCAAGATCCGCAATCTGACTACTAAAGGCTAACCACAAGTCTTCTTCTTCAACAATTATTGATGCTCTTCATCAAGAACTAAAACATTAAGAAAATTCGCACAAAAGAAATGAAATGGTGCTACGAATGATGGATCACCATTTCTGTGACATGCATTTCAACTTGGTAAGGTAATTTCTTTGGGACAAGCTAGTGAGAAATGGGCTCTGAGTTGTTTCGAACGATTGTAATCACTATTTAATTGTTCTCTCCATGTTCTTTATTTTTTCTTTGGATGAGTACTGTAATGCACAACCCTTAGAAGATAAATATAAAAACCTATGTATGCGCATGCTCATTTCATAAGATATGTAACATATGGTTTTGAAGGACCATTTATTCTTTTTTTTGATAAAAATAAAACATGTACGTACAGATTGATATTTAATAAATTAATATTTTAAATTTTATTTTGGATCAATTCTCAATATATAGTATAATTAGATAGAATAGTAAGATAATAGTTTTTAGAATTCTTATGATTTTTATTAATATCATCAAATTATAATTAACGTATATGAAGTTTATAGAATAAAAAAAATTTAACCTTTTTCTAATTTTTAATATTTTGGTTTTACTTTTTTTTTGTGCGACAACTAACAGCTATTCTATTACTCAAACTTGAAGTGGTCTGGGTAACCAAACCGGAATAGAACAACCAATAAAATATTGTTCAAGCTTAAGACTTGAGGCTCCTCAGTGCTGTGATCTTGTACAATTGGCGGCACGCTCTCATTTGTATTAAACCATGCTTGACATTCACTCTCTGCATAACGAACTAACTCCAATGGATTTCTGTGTATCCCCCTAAAGAGCTTGTCATTATGAACCTTTCAAATGTACCAAATTATTCAAGGATAAGGATTCATGTCTAATTCAAGTTCAACAATGATGTTTTTCCTCCAAAAGAGATAGTCCATATTAGCATAAATACTCGGTACCGTGAAGATACCTGGACTTGTTGGGATCGATGATAGGGACCAAACTTGTAGAGCAGGCGGACACTCGAATATGACATGAGTTACAGATTCTTCTGGTTCTCCACATCGTGGACAATAATTATCGCACCTCATATTACGCCATACTAAGTTCCTCGTTACAGCGACATGACATGTTATCAATTACCATATAAGATGACATATTTTTTTAGGCGTTTTTACCTTCCAAGCAAAGGATTGGAGCTTGGTAATACTTGGTTCTAGTACCTCCCTTTCTTTCTTAGATTTTAATAAGTTCTGAGTTACCCAATATCCAGATTTAACTGTGTACTGGCCATTCTTAGTATAGGACCAACAGAATGTATCACGACGATGAGTTGAGCTTATGGCCAAACTCCTTATAAGTGGTATATCTGCAGAGCTAACATAATCTTCCAATAGACCAACATTCCATTCCTTTGTCACCTAATCAATAAGGTCACTAACTCTCATATTTTAATGGGACTATCTTTTAAAAAAAATATATTTTATATTTGCATTTATACAGTCATATATAAAAGTGTTAAATGTAAAATACATTTTGAAAAATATAAGAAAAAAAAAATATTTTGTAGAGATCATGATAAATTTTAAATAAATTTGATGTTACTGAATGAATTTAATAGTAAAACTAAAATATATAAAACATTTTATGTCATTATAATAAGAAATTCAGACTAAATTTTTGTTAAAAGAAAACATTTTATAATTATAAAAAAAAATATTTTGAATAGATTTTCAAAATGTCATGACCTTTTGTAGTAGAAATTTAAGGCTTTTATTTGATCTGTGTAGAGATTTGTCTGTATTTGTAATGACAGAAATTACGTGGGAGTTTTTGTGAATAAGCAAAACAATTGGACCAAAGGCGTTATTCTTAAGCATTGCTACTCACGAGTGAATGTTAACGTGTCAGTGTATGAGTGGTTCATAACACCTATGCTATGTTTTTATTGTTCTTTCTTTTAAAATAAAAAAAAATGATTATATTTGGGCGGCGATCGGACGGTGAAGAGGCAACTAGACTTCAAAACTTAGGAATAGTAAACGTTGGATGAGAGTATCTAATAAGAACCGTAGGATGAGATTGTATCGTAAATCTATCCGTCAAATATAATCCCGAAATTGAAATTTGAAAAGATGTATTAGAGAGAGGGACGACGAGAGAAGAAGCTCTTTCTCTCTCAAAGAAGAAGAAGAAACCCAAAGTCTCTGTCTTTTCTTCAAATCTCTCTTCTTCTTCTTCTTCTTCATTCTGGTGTTCAAATCCCTAATTTTCTCGATCTCTTTACAAGCGGATCAAATTTCGAATTTCAAAATTGCCGTTTTGAGTTTCAGTGTATACGCCGATTCGGGTCGAGGGTTTTCTAGTGCGGAAGTGATTAATCCGCCATCGGATCTTGAATCCTCCGAGCTGATCCGTTGCGTTGATTATAATAAGCTCTGAGCTTTAAAATTTTTCTGGGTTTCTGCGGATACTGAGAAATTTGAAAATCCTTCAGATGGGAGAAGGAGACGATTTCCCGCCTAAAACGGAGGGTTCAGAGGAGTTTGATGCCCCGACGAAGAAGACGGCGAGGCAACTCGACTTCGCTGGTGGGCATTCACAGGCTAATCAAGCTCCTGCCACGGTGGCGGCGGCGGCGGTTCCACCTTTACAATCTCCTCAAGTCCCAATCAGGCTTCCGTAAGTTTCAAAATTGAATCGTAGATGATTGAAAGTATACATCTTTATACGAATTTCAAAATCTCACGCTTGTTTAATTCGCCAGGAAGCCAGAATCTCCGAAACCTAAGCCAAGGCCTGTTGTGGTGGAAGCTGGAGATGGAACTCCTATGAAGAAGAAACACTGTAACTGTAAACACTCTCGCTGCTTGAAGCTGTAAGCCTCTTTTTCTTTTCTCTTTCTTACTACTTTTAGTAGTATCTTTGATTGAGTTCAACTGTTTTTTTGTTCAGGTATTGTGAATGCTTTGCATCCGGCACTTACTGTGATGGTTGCAACTGTTTGAACTGTTTCAACAACGTCGACAATGAACCCGCTAGACGAGAAGCCATTGAATCAACTCTCGAACGCAATCCTAATGCCTTCAGGCCTAAAATCGCTAGCAGTCCACACGACCCACGAGATAACAGGGTATATATTGAGTGTGTGTGATGCTGCTTCAAACTTATGCTGCTTATGAACTTCAAATCAAATTTTGTAGGAGGTGGTTGGTGGAGTTGTGATGTTAGGGAAGCACCACAAAGGCTGTCACTGCAAGAAATCCGGATGTCTCAAGAAGTACTGTGAGTGCTTTCAGGCAAACATTCTTTGTTCTGACAATTGCAGATGCTTGGGGTGCAAAAACTTCGAAGGAAGTGAAGACAGGCTAGCTCTCTTTCACGGTGAGCATTCACATGGTGCGGCTTATCTCCAACACGCAAATGCTGCCATAACTGGAGCTGTAGGTTCCTCGGGGTTTGCATCTTCTCCTGCTCCTAAGCGAAGGAAATCTCAAGACATTTTCTTCAACCAAGCAGCCAAAGATTCATCTATTAATAGGCTTGGCCAGGTAGTATCAGCTCCCTAGTCTGATTGATGATTAGGGGAGTGAGAACTTATTGTATTATTATTATTATTGATATCAGGGAAGTAGCGGGAAAACAACATCTTCAAAACCTGTTGCTCGTCATGGAGGCCCATCCAAAGTTGTATATAGGTAAAATGCGTTATATGTTTGCATAAAAAGCTAAATCTGAACCAGAGATTGCATAAACTGATTACACATATTTTCTATTAAGGTCTCTCTTGGCAGATATAATTCAACCACAGGATGTGAAAGCACTTTGTTCTGTTCTGGTTGCTGTATCTGAGGAAGCAGCCAAGACATCAACAGTGAAACGGTTGGAAGATCAGACAGAAACTTCATTAGCTTCTTCTGCGCAAGACAATAACAATGGTACAGAGATTGAAAAAGCTGCGAGTGGAAATGAAGCTGGTGCAGATGAGTCCAATTCGGATGGCTCAAAAGGAAAGTCACTGTCTCCAGAAACCTTGGCGTTGATGTGTGATGAACAGGACACTATGTTAATGGTTGCAGCTTCATCTAATTATTCGGTGGAGCCACCAAACGGGCAAGACCAAGGTTATGCAGAGAAGGAGAAAATAGTATTAACCAAGTTCCGTGACTGCCTTAACCGAATCATCTCATACGCAGAACTAAAAGGTTTACTACATCTCTTGTCTCATTATGGCCAAACAGAAGATTATCATTCTAAAAGCTAGTTTTGTTTGTTTGTTGCAGAATCAAAGTGTTCTTTGTCAAGGATGGATACAGAGTCACCTGTACACGCGGCTGTGAAAACCGAGCCGGTGGTTCAACAAGGAGAAGTGGCGAACGGAGTTTCACAAACCACAATACAACAACCTTCCCAGCTAACTTCTTCATACACACAAACTCAACAGCCTCAAGCTCCATCTGAGAAGAAAGATCTATGAATCGAGACATTTTACTCCTAACATTACTTTACAGAGAGCAACAATGGCAGCTGAATCCGATTTTCCATGCTTAATTTATGAGGTAACAGCCACCAATAATGGCAGATGATTACAATAAATGTTCACGAAGGTTGTGTTATTAGACTTTATTTTCTTAGTTCTTCCATTAAAATTCTTGGTTTTGATTTATAAATGTTTTTTTACGACTTGTTGACATTATCTGTGTACATTGCTGTTACTTAGTCCACTCGATTTTTTTTACATATTAATATTTCTTTTAAGAGTTTTTTTTTTGGTTATAATGTTGCGTATTTATCATGTTCTTGAAATATTCGAACAGCTACTTATTGTGAAGTAAATCAACCAAACCAATTATGTTGCTTTAGAAAGATAATAGCCAGTTCTTGTAACCTCAAAGCTTGTATTATAACTCTCAATGAAAACGATTCATATTAAAGGAGGGATATAGACCTAATCTTACATTATACACCTTTTTGTAAACACACAAATCACAAATGAGAGGAAAGTTACAACAATGAAGAAACTGGAGAGAGACACACTCATGATCAAACATTCAAATCCCCAAATCCCAACAAAACTAGAAACTGTATTCTTCTGCATGAGTTTCTCTATACGCTTGTAGCTCTGTCGATGGAGGGTGCCGGTTTATCTATGGTCGATAGAATTTGCGGCATTGACATTCCACCCGAAACAACAATCTCTGCAGATCAGCAATGATATATTATGTGAAGTTCAGAAGCTTTCTGCTAATTGACTTTGTTAATAGTAAAGAGGCTTTGTGATCTCACCTATGCCTTCCCGGACCGAGAGATTTGGCCTGATAACGTCGTTGCTGTTGACAAGTAGGATATCTCCGATGTAAAGGTGGTTCGTTGGAACATATACACAACAAAGTTCCTCTTCTGTTGGATAATTCTGCAAGGACAAAGAGCATTATAACGCACATAAATTGTCTACCCTTTTGTATCCATAAGTCAGGAGTAGTTCAAGAAACAATAAACAAAATCATTGTACTCACCTGAAGAACAACAGTTGATGTAATAAACCCAAATGCGTATTCGCCTACACGTGGATGCCTGATGATTGCAACTTCCTTGAAAGCTTGTGTATTTTGATCTGTCAAAAAAAAACATGGTATGAACAAGGATAAGACTGACTGGAATAATGCTGAGAATGCAAAAAATGAGTTTTTTTTTCATTTTCTAAGAAGAGACCAGGAGAAATGGCAGTGCTGATTTGCTTGGAAGCGTTGTAGATGTGACGAACAAATGGCATCCGCTTGATAAACCACTCCCCCAGGTTCAGAACCGAAGCCCCCAACCATGAAGACATGAACACCCCGACCAAGAAGATGAATGCGATTGAAGTCAAGAAACCGAAACCTACAAAAAAACCAAACCAAAAAAATCAGACACCAGATGGTAGAATCGATCAAGAGGGGACATGCAAATAATGCTTACCAAAAATGTTGATTCCAAGCTGTGCATATATGGGAGAGAAGAAGCCATCAACAAAGTGAATAAACCACCATGTTATATAGAATGTAATCGCAATGGGAAGTAGGATAACACTGAAAAGAAAACAAGGGCAACTAACTAACAAGCACAATATTTGAAATCTGTGATCAAATGACAAAATGTCAAGTCTTGCTTGCTTACCAGCCAGTCATGAACTTCTTAGAGGCCCAGCCCCTAATGAACAAGCTCAAAGTCTGCAGAAAACAGCTAAAAGCATCAAACCACCCAGAGAGATTCAAGAATTCTCCAAAGCAAAAAACACACTTGGAAAGCTTCAAACTTGATATCTTTCAAAAGAAGTTGTTAATTTCTTTCTAGGGCAAAATCAATTTCTCAGATTTTTTTTGAACAGTAAAAAGGAACTCGGAGCTTTAAATCAAATCGGAGGAAGAACATGGTGGTAGCTTTCAAGATCAGGGAAATTAGAAAGTAGACCTCGTGGGTAGCCTGGTGATGCGAAGAGGAAGAGGAAGAAGATGAAGACGGCTTCGAAGTAGAACCTTGGTCTTTATCAGCGACGGGCATCAGAAGCTCCAGATCTCTTTCTCGATTGGCCATCACCACCGTCGGCTTCTCGTCTCCCATCGCTAGATTCCAGTGGCGGGCTGAGGTCAGACTTTGAGCACATAAAGTGGTTCAGCTACTAGTTGAAGCGGACTCTCTCTCTCTCTCTCTCTCTCTCTCTCTCGTTTTCTTCGGGTCCTTGTTCAGGATTGGGTCGGGTCCTTCGGTTCTGAGCTCGCTCTTCTATAATTTTTTGGTTTGGTTTTCAGTCAATTTTAACCCGTTACTAAATATTTATTAAAAAAAAAACCAAAATTTTAAATCATAAAACCCTAAAATATGCAAAAATCCAAAAATATATATAAAAACCAAAATTCCTTTTTAAATTCAAAACTATATCTAAACTAAAATAAATATATGTAATACCAAAAATATATCCAAAATACTTAATATTTACAAAAAAAAACATTGGATAATTTGAATACTTAAAAAAAATCTTGGTTAGAAAAATACCTTACACGTTTTTTAAATAAACCCGAATCCAATACAAACTTGTATTCTCATACCGGTTCCAATTCCAAACTTTGTTTTTTGGTGAAATTTTCAAGTCTAGATAACGTATATCTTTGTTGGGATGGAATGCTCAGTATATTAATAGAGAAACATTTAAAAAGTTATAACCAATAGTTTGTACTAATTAAAAAAATATCATGCTGAGTTGTCACATAATTAGAATGTTAATTTTGCTTACGTGGTGGATTGAGAATCAATTGAGAATTTTGTTAGTCCAAAATTAAATTGCTAGGAAATATTATATTATATAGTATATCCATTACGGATCATTCATTTATCAAATTGAAATTATTATATATTTTTTCCTTAAATAAAATCAATAGAATTACCTAATATGATTAAGGCATATATAATAATTAATGATTTTAAATAATAAAGATTGACTAACAATATGTATGCTATCTATCATTTTTGTTTAATTATTTATTATTAAAATAAATTACACAATTACATTAATCATATAATAAAAATTTAGATTTTATTTGTATATGTTGTATTTTGAATTTTTCAAAACGAGTATAAATCACTAAAACTGCTAAAAGACTCACATAAACTTTTGTGATCAAAGTTTAAATTGTTTTCTATAATAAGATACAATGATTATAAAATCATATGAATAAATAATTTTATTTTAATAGGTGTTTATGTTAATATATATACATATATATTTCATATCATTAAATTAAACTATACATCATATGAAAATACATACTTATATTTTGATATCTGCGTTGAACATATATTGAAAAGTTAATATTTATTTTAGAATCTTCATTGTTTTTTAAATGATTATAAATTACAGAAACTACTAAACATTCTGCATTAAAAAAAAAATGTTGGTGTAAAATTTTATTACACAAATATGCAAATAATCATCAAATCATATGAGTAAAAACCTCATTTAATAAATATTCATGTTAAAAGTATACTATATATATATATGTTTATATTATTTAAATTTAATTATATATCATATACCATAGATAAGACTGATTGTTTTGATTTATTTACTCTAAAATGATTCGTTCTTCGTCACCAGAAATGTGATCTTTACTTTGTAAACTATTTCTTCAAGTTGAATAGCAGCCGATGATCGAACTTTGATCAAAAAACAAAGTGTCTCTGCTTAAATTAACCTAGCGCAAACGTAACAAAAACAGAAGAAAGTTGCCTATTTTATAAAAAGTTAAAAATAAAATAATAGATCTAAAATCATTAGAAAAACTGTAAAACTGTTATATAACTTAGGAAATAGAACTTATATTTATTATTTATATATGTGTACCGTGAGTGAGAGAGGGAGTTGATAAAACTTAAAAAGAGAGAGTGATGGAGCAACGTAAAGAGAAAGAGGGGTTGACTTTTTCATTCGATAATCAAATCATCTGATACAAAGACATAAGGGGGTATTTATAGTAAGATCAAGTCGGTGAAACAACCGACTATAAAGAAAAGACAAAACTTTAATTAATATATCTTTTGTAGATATTTTCTAATAGATAAGCATAATATCTAATACTCCCCCTTGCTTATCTATTTTGTATTACGTAGTGCCTCGTTAAAAACCTAGTCATGGAAAAACCCATTGGGACAAAAACCATGACAAGGGAAAAAGAGTACACTGTCCGTAATCTCCCCCTGAGAATAGAGGATCTAGCTTTCTTGTCACAGGTCACGCAAATGCCGCATTCCGATACCATAGACATGTTTTCGGAATGTTGTAGTCGGAAGGGCTTTTGTGAACAAGTCAGCTGGATTGTCGCATGACCGTACATATTTAATGTCCACTTCTTTATTTTTCTCGAGCTCCCTTATGTACGAGAAAAATCTTGGAGGGATGTGCTTTGTCCTGTCGCTTTTGATGTAGCCTTCTTTGAGTTGAGCGACACAAGCCGAGTTATCTTCAAATAATTTCGTCGGCTCTTTCACGCTGACTATTCCGCTTGATTCTTGTATGTGGTGACTCATTGATCGAAGCCACACACATTCTCGACATGCTTCGTGAAGTGCAATAGTTTCAGCATGATTCGAAGATGTCGCAACCAGAGTTTGTTTCTGAGACCGCCAAGAGATCGCAGTTCCACCAATTGTAAAAACATAGCCGGTTTGCGATCGAGCTTTATGAGGATCTGATAAGTATCCTGCATCTGCAAAACCAACCATACCAAACTCGGGTTTTCTTAAATACATTAACCCTAAATCAACTGTACCTTGAAGGTAACGGAATAAGTGCTTTATTCCGTCCCAATGTCTGCGAGTAGGAGCAGAACTATATCTCGCAAGTAGATTAGTAGCAAAAGCTATATCTGGTCTGGTACAGTTTGCAAGATATAACAGCCCACCAATAGCACTCATATAAGGTACTTCTGGGCCTAATATCTTCTCGCTATCTTCGCAGGGCCTAAAAGGATCACTCTCAACATTGAGAGTTCTACCAATCATTGGAGTACTCAAAGGAGTCGCTTTGTCCATACGAAAGCGTTTCAATAACCTTTTCGTATAGTTTGATTGATGCACAAATATTCCTTCTCGGAGATGCTCTATCTGGAGCCCAAGACAAAACTTTGTCTTGCCGAGATCTTTCATTTCGAACTCCTCTTTCATATGAGTTCGAGCATCATCAACCTCCTTTTGATTTCCAATTATGTTCAGGTCATCAACGTATACAGCAATGATCACAAAGCCAGATGACAATTTCTTTATAAAAACGCATGGACATATCGCATTATTAACATATCCTTTACTCAAAAGATATTCACTTAAGCGATTGTACCACATGCGTCCGGATTGCTTTAATCCGTATAGTGATCGCTGTAACTTGACCGAACAAATCTCCCTGGATTTTTCTTTCAATGCTTCAGGCATTTTCAATCCCTCAGGGAGCTTCATATATATATCGCTATCCAACGATCCATACAAATATGCAGTCACAACGTCCATGAGATGCATTTCAAGATTTTTAGACGCCGTTAGGCTCATCAAAAATCTAAATGTAATTGCATCCATTACCGGGGAATACGTTTCCTCAAAATCAATTCCCGGTCTCTGAGAAAAACCTTGGGCAACTAATCGGGCTTTATATCGTGTTACTTCATTTTTCTCATTTACTTTTCTCACGAATACCCACTTATACCCAACAGGATTTATATTCTCAGGCGTTATGACTATAGGTCCAAAGACATTTCTTTTATTCAGGGAGAATAATTCAATTTGAATGGCCTTCTTCCACTCCTCCCAATCATGTCTTTTTTGGCATTCTAAAATGGACCTTGGATCGGGATCATCATTTTCATGATCGATCTCTTTGGACACAGAAAAGGAGAACATTCCATCAACATCTTTTATCTTATTTCTGATCCATATCTTTTCATCTCGGGCGTAGTTGATGGAAATCTCATACTTTTCTGTTCCCTTCTCGTCATCTGGACCATCTTTATTTATGTCTTCTTTCAGACATTTTTCAGTATCAGGTTCTTCTAGAACCTTACTTTGTTCATCCAATTTCTTTTTCTTTCGGGGATTTTTATCTTTAGAACCCGCTGGCCTCCCCCTCTTTAACTGAACCCTAGGTTCATTCATTCTGTTACCATCAGTTTGTTCTTTAGGAATATCAACTCTTGATGGAACATTTTCAGCGGGTATACATGACTTCGTCACCCTTCTTGTATCTGTGAATGCATCTGGTAACTGGTTTGCCAAATTATGCAAATGCACAATTTTCTGAACTTCCAGTTCTCTTTGATTCGTAGGGGGATCAAGGTGTAACAACGACGGTGTACACCAAGTAATCTCTTTAGGAATTTCTCTAATTCCTCCCCCTAATGCTGGAAATTCATCCTCATTAAAGCGGCAATCGGCAAACCTTGCCGTAAACATATCACCAGTTACTGGTTCCAGATATCTTATTATACTTGGTGACGTATAACCCATATATATTCCCAATCTCCTTTGTGGGCCCATTTTTGTTCTTTGTGGCGGAGCTATCGGAACATAGACCGCACACCCAAAGATACGGAGATGGGATACATCTGGCTCTTGTCCAGATGCCAATTGTAAAGGGGAGTACTTATGATATGTACTCGGTCTTAGCCGAACCAGTGCAGCCGCATGCAATATAGCATGACCCCATACAGAAATTGGGAGCTTTGTTCTCAAGACTAACGGTCTTGCAATCAACTGCAACCGTTTTATCAATGACTCAGCCATGCCATTTTGTGTATGCACATGGGGGACTGGATGCTCCACATCAATCCCCATTGACATACAATAATCATCAAAGGCTTGCGATGTAAATTCACCAGCATTATCAAGCCTTACTTTCTTAATGGCATATTCTGAGAACTGCGTTCTCAGCTTTATTATCTGGGCAATGAACTTTGCGAAAGCCGTATTTCGTGTCGTCAAAAGAGACACACTTGACCATCTAGTAGATGCGTCAATCAATACCATGAAATACTTAAATGGCCCGCATGGTGGGTGGATCGGCCCACATATATCACCATGTATTCTTTCTAAAAACATTGGTGATTCATTGCCTACTTTTGCTGGTGATGGCCGAGTTATAAGCTTTCCTTGAGAACATGCATTACATGTAAACTCGCCCGTTTGCAAAATTTTTCCGTTTTTCAACGGATGGCCATTCGAATTTTGCACTATCTTTCTCATCATGACTGAACCAGGATGTCCTAGCCTTTCATGCCATATTTTAAATGTATCAGTAAACTTCATGTTTACCACGGCATAGGACTCAGTCATCGTTATTTTTGTACAATATAGTCCAGAGGATAACATTCTTAACTCTTCAAGTATATGTTTTTTCTCGGACTTAATGCAAAGAAATTCAATGCCATCTTTACTCATAGTCTCAATATGATATCCATTTCTTCGGATATCCTTAAAACTTAACAAGTTTCTATGAGACTTGGGGGAATACAATGCATAACTTATTTCAAATATCGTTCCCCCTGGCATTGAAAATTTCGCTCTTCCAGAGCCCATAATAATCTTTGCATTACCAGATATTGTACTTACGCTTCCAGCGTAATTTCTTATTTTGAGACTGGAGAAATATTTCTTATCTTTGATTATTGTGTGCGTTGACGCACTATCTGCCAAACACAAATCTCCATCCATAGTCTCAAAGTTTGGCATTCTTTCTGAATTTAAAATATTCATAAAACATATATTATTAAACATTAAACATAACAAACATAACATATATCTTACAACAAAATATATAGATACTATAATACAGTCTACTTATATCACATCTATTTATATTACTCATCGATACTCTCTGGTTCAACCAGAAAGTCTGATACGTCGAGATGAGTATCATCGTTTAAACCATGAAAGGATGGCCCAGGTTCATCAGAGATGAAGTTAGTTTCACCTCTTCCTTTCTCTTTTCCCTTTTGGGATTCTCTATACAGATCGGCTAAATGTTTTGGTGTACGACAGGTACGTACCCAATGACCTTTCATGCCGCATCTGTAGCAAACCGTTCCCGTTTGCCTTTTATCATCCTGGCCCTTTTCATTCCTTTCATTTTCGTGGAAGTCTTTATTATTTCTTTCATCATAGGGACGGAATCTTCTTCCTCGTCCTCTTCCACGACCATGATAACGGTTTCCACCACGTCCACGACCTCGTCCTCTCCTATTATCATAACTGGATGATGCAACATTCGCTTCAGGGAATGGAGCAGATCCAGTGGGACGAGCTTGATGGTTTAAAGTCACGAGTTGATTATTCTACTCCGCTACAAGGAGGACTTGCATCAACTCCGAGTAACGGGTATATCCACTCACTCGGTATTGTTGTTGCAGGATTACATTTTCAGGATGGAACGTGGAGAGAGTTTTCTCGATCATATCATAATCACTTATTTTCTCTCCACATAACATCATCCTCGAAGTAATTCCGAACATCGCGGAATTAAACTCACTAACACTTTTGTAATCCTGGAACCGGAGATGGATCCACTCGTGTTTAGCTTTCGGTAAGATCACATATTTCTGGTGATCGAACCTCTCTTTTAAAGATTTCCAGAGGTCACAAGGATCCTCTTTCGTAATATATTCATCCTTTAAACCATCATGGATGTGGTGTCGTAAAAATATCATGGCTTTAGCCTTTTTCTCATCCGACACCATTTTTGAACTATCGATGGTTTCCAAAAGCCCGTTTCCTCTCAGGTGCATTTTTGCACCCACTGCCCAGGTCATATAATTATTTCCCATAATATCCAGGGCATTAATTTCGAGCTTTGTCAAATTCGACATGATAACTGTATTCATAGAATAATATATATAGTTATAGTAATTACAAGAATTTAAATGCGTAATTTAAATGCAGAAATTAAAGGCATAAAATAAAAGCATAAACTTAAATTGCAGAAATTTAAATTGCAGAAATTTAAATTGCAAGAATTTAAATAGCATAAATAAAATCGGGAGGCTCAGCCTACCACATGATCCGAGGAGTCATAGACTACCATATTGATCATTTTTCAAAGTCCGAGGAGACATGGTCTACCATTTTGACTTTATTTATTTTAAGGTCCGAGGAGACTTAGTCTACCATTTTGACCTTTTTATTCACGGAGGCAAAGCCTACCACGTGTTTCTCTGATCGTGAAGGCATAGCCTACCATAACGATCAGTCGGGGAAGGCAGCGCCTATCATCCCGAACGGAGAAGGTCCAGCCTCTCACTCCGAAGCAATAATAAAATTTAAATAAAATAAGTATATTAAAAATACATAAATTTAAACATTACCTCGGCTGGTTTAAGAACTTTTCGGATTAATAAACTTCAGTTGGTCAGAGCTTCGTGCTGATAACGTGTTATATAACTTAGGAAATAGAACTTATATTTATTATTTATATATGTGTATCGTGAGTGAGAGAGGGAGTTGATAAAACTTAAAAAGAGAGAGTGATGGAGCAACGTAAAGAGAAAGAGGGGTTGACTTTTTCATTCGATAATCAAATCATCTGATACAAAGACATAAGGGGGTATTTATAGTAAGATCAAGTCGGTGAAACAACCGACTATAAAGAAAAGACAAAACTTTAATTAATATATCTTTTGTAGATATTTTCTAATAGATAAGCATAATATCTAATAAAAACAATATAAATATAAAAGAAATCTTCTAAAGAACATAGATATTTAACAGCATCATTGGGTCTTTCTGAACCTAAGTCTCTCATGCAATCTCTTCACTAAGCCTCTTCAACCTGTATGTACAATAAATTTATGGGTCTTGACATGTACAGATCTCTAAGTAGTATACAATCCGGAAGAGAGAATAACAACAAGAACATAATACATATGTATATATGAAACTGCGATGTACATGTTAGGTCTCTCTCTCTCTGTCAATTTTCTCAAAATTGTATATTGCTTGTGAAAACAGATCATCTGTCTCAGGGCCTCATCAACTTGTTGTTTGGTTTCCATGATCCTCGGATTCCTTGCTACTACTTACCCTGCTTGAACTTGGGTACGATGCTGCTTGATTCTTCAAGAACAAAGACAAAGATCATGTCAGCATTAGTTTCATTCATTGCAGGGGAACAACCATTTGTGAAGGTAAGTTACCTGAAACTGAGGTGGTTGGCTGGGGTGGAGACTGCGGAATTGCTGAAATGGATCCATGTAAGCTGAAAACTGAGCCTGGCTCGAGTTTGGATCAAACTGCTGGTTTGATCCATATACTCTTGATGGATCAGAAGCTTGAACAGGAGGGTAGCCGCCCATACGAGTCTGTGGAGGTAAAGGTCTTTGAGAAGCTAACATATTTGGAAATGGCATGAACGGAGGAGGAGGAGGAGGAGGCCTGTTCATACCCATCTCCATTCCCATTCCCATAGCCATGTGAGGCATGTACTGTTGCATACCGGTGTACATCATCGGCATCATACCGCATCCCATTGACATCATCTGCATAAATCTCAGTCATAAACTGAAGTTTTCACGGCAAAGATTTAAACTTTCATGGACTTCAACAAGAGACAGACTTAAAAAGGTTATAAGAAATCATATATTTGGATTTTAATTTATAAGATTCATAGTTCTGAAACTAGCTAGAGATGGAATGTGCAGAAGCCACATGTAAACGCGCAAACTTAAAACAGAACCAAGACACAAAACTTCCATAAACCCAAATGATCACAGTTAACTGGTTTAGAGGACAGACCTGTATTTGAAGCTGGAGAGATTTCATGTACTCAATAGCTTCATCAAGCATTGAAGCTTTATCTGACTGAGAGTATTACAAAATATATAGTTTTGTGTCAGCAACAAGTGGAATGGTTATAACACCATGCACCATGGAGAGAAAGTGAAAGTGAAAGAAAGAGACCTTGTTGCAGCGAGGAATGAGTTCTTGAAGAGCTTTCATCCTCTCGTTGATCCTATCTCTCCGTTTCTGTTTACCATACATTCTTCAGATTCTATGTGAAATAAAATCAAAGAAAAGAAAAGAAATAAAATACAAACCCTTTCAGAGAGATTATGAACTTCAGCAGCACGAGATCTCTTAGTCGATGATGATCCACGTCCTTGTTTAGCCTCCTGCAAAACAAAATTAATTTTAAATGCAAAAAATTAAAAAAAAAAACAAAAATGGAAGCCATGCACTAAAATGCGCTGTATCCTACGCAGCCATCTGTGCGCAGGATAGTAAACGTGTACAGTTTGATAACGACGAGTCGGGCAAGTGGACTCACCTCGTTCCGGCACTCAGTCTCGTCAATGGCTTCTCTCTCCTTTCGTTTCCTCTCATCGACGATCGTCTCGATTTCACTCTTCGACGCAACAGAAGACGATGTACCTTGATTCTCTCTCGCCGGCTCCGTCGTCACCACTGCCTTTCCCTTCCGATTATCTCCCACAGTATACGCCCCGCCTCCATCCACGGCGGATCTGGATCCTAAATCGGATTCCCTCGCTGCCGACGACGCCGGTGTGGCGCTAGGGTTTACTTTCGCCGATTCTCTCACAGTCGACGGTCCAGATTCTCCTCTGCCGGTGAAATCCCCTCTCAGCCTCGAGAAGTTCATGAAGTTCCGTACCGGAGGCTTCACAGACGACGGTGCCGGTGGCCTCATAGACGACGGTTCCGGCGGCCTCACAGTGGAAGGTACCGGTGGCCTGGCGGAGGTGACCTGATTCGAGGCCTGTCTCTCAGATGACGGCGCGGCGGGGAAGAAAAGATCTGAGCAGAAATCATCTTCGCGGAGAGGATAATGAAGCCATGAGGACATTTCGTCTTCCTGGATGAAGAGATTATGATCCAACGGCGGGGGAGGAGCAGAGGAAGAAGAAGAAGAAGGAGGTTGTTTCTTGGTGTTTGGTCTTTGATTTTGGAGAACCACCTGACCGTTGTGCCATAGAAGCTCCATGAGATCACCATCTTCTTCTTCCCCTCTGTATTATTAATCACAGATCAAAAACATATCTCAACATAAATTAAATAAATAATAAAAAAAGGTGAAAACTTACTTACATGATGGGTTTTCTAGGAAGATTTGAAGAAGAAGAGTTTGTGTTAGCGTTGACATAATCATCATCGGCCTCGAAGTCAGGAACGAAATGGTGGTGGTGGTTCATTATGTCTGAAGAAACAAATAACCTTGAGATTGTCCTGTCTGTCTCTCTGGTTTTATATCCTAAAGCCCCAAAAAAGTCTGGACAAGTAGTGCCCAGAGATGAGATTGTTATTATTGGTATAAGAGGAAGATAAACACACACGCCTGAGGTTTCCACTGAGGTAGTTATAGCCTTTATTTATTTCTGAGGGGGGGGATCTTTTGGGTCTCTGAAGGCTCTTCTCAAAGTTCGTGCTTTTACAATGTGATAAGCTTCTTCTCTATCTCTCTTTCTAGTTAATTTTGGGCATTTTGTGTTTTGTCTTTATGTTTCTCCACTGGACTCTGTTTCTTTTTTCATTTTTGCCCCTTGGGTGACTCCATTGTGTATCTCATTTACTGTATATCATCTTCTTAAATGTAAATCTCCACTTGTATGGATTTGTTTATTTCATTTAACGTGTGTGAACTGGTATCAAACACTTGTGCCGGTTTTTAATCCAGTCAAATGAAAGTACAAACAAAATGTCTGAGATCATCATCATCGTAGATAATCACATGACGGAGCCAAATAATCAGGCCTCCTCCTTCGTTATCATCCGTACAAAAGATGACAATCTTTTCTTTTAAATAACAATCCTTTATTCCCAAAAATTCCTTTGAAGATAATTTAAAGCATTTTTACTTACAATATATAACTTGTTTTCATATTTATATGTCACTTTTATTTTATTCAGTATTGTATAACCCATTATAGTTTTCCATAACTGAATTTCTTTAATTTATATATTAAATAATATTATTTTATATATAATTTTGAATATATTATATTTTAACCTAAAACAATTTGATTATGAAAGTGAAGAATTATCAATTATTAAAGCAGGGAAAATAAGTGAGGCGAGTTTTAGAAGTTAG
The DNA here is from genome assembly GCF_000309985.2 of Brassica rapa. Taxonomy (NCBI): domain Eukaryota; kingdom Viridiplantae; phylum Streptophyta; class Magnoliopsida; order Brassicales; family Brassicaceae; genus Brassica; species Brassica rapa. Next base: position 450,983 of record NC_024801.2, on the reverse strand, counting down.
AAATGTAGATTGGTCAAAAGCCTTCCACTTTTCTTGTTATGCAAACCCTGTTGAACTGAATTTGCTTGATGAGACTGAACTATAGTTATTATTTTGCTCATGTGTAAATATCATTTCAGAAATGAACTCTTCAGGCTTACAAAATGTGTTAACAAATTATGAGACTCTAGACTTGATTCCACGGAAAAAGGTAAAAAACATGGAATTAAAAGTAATCGAACTTGGAACCGTTCTGTTTTGGAGCGAACATGACAAAAAGTAACGATAAAATTCTTGACAAGTCAGATGATAGGTTGAACCGAAACAAACGTACAATGGAGAAACTCGAAAAAACCATAACACGAGGCACACAATGCTAACAAAAGACAGGTTCAAATGTCCGCCTGAACAAGTTGCTTTCTCTCGTAACAGCATACTCAACTCCGCTCAAAGACCGCCCTCAACTATAATTATTTGATTCGATCTTAAACTAAAAATAAGAATTCAAGTTAATCATCTAAACATCAAGTTCATATGAATCATATCTCCTTTTTCTTTGCTGGCATTATATATCTAACAAACGAATGTATGCATTTTACCATTGATATTGAATATGTGTTTAGTGATGGTATAGATATGGTATTATCACAAGTACACATAAAAAAAATTAATGCGTACAAACTAGATAATACATGTAGGGAAGCAAGAAAACAGAGGACCAAACATGGACTCACTGTGGCGGCCGGGACAATATTCAGTCATTAAGTCAGGTCTCTATTGGAAACCTCAACGATTTATCACAAATGTGAATATGCTATTGCTGTAAGACAGTCTTGCTTTTTCTTTAGCTTTCATTAATTCAAGTATTTATGTATGATGATATTACAATGTGGCACAATCACAGTAGATCCAATACATTCAGATTGAGTGAGTAGAACTACAATGCAATATTGAAAAATAACTTTACAATAAATAAGCAGAGAATCAGTTACAAAAAAATAAAATAAATAAATAAGCAGAGAAATAACAAGTTTGTAGATTTTCAATTGGTCTTTTAGATGTTTGTGTGTCATAAGTTATAAGCTTTTCATTTTTGCTACAGACTCATTATGGGTAGAATTTCAATAGGTCTTTTTAGATGTTTGCGTGTCATAAATTATGAAAATTGTAAACATACACTTCAAAAATATTTGATATTTTATTAAGTATTACTTTGAATTTTAATGAAATTTAAATGAGAAAAAAAAGAGTTCAGGCTCGAAGTCTGGTCATTTGAAACATAATGCTAAATTGCTAATGATATTATCTGGTCTTCTAGACTACATAGCGATTTTATAACCTGGATGCCACTATGCAACTTTTTATATTAAATTGTGATTTCTTATTAAAATATTGATTTGTGATTTTTGTTAGAAATATTAAGTTATGGTTTGTGGAGGAGTTAGGATTTGAGAACTACTCCCTCCGTTTTTTTATATACGACGCTTTAGGATTGTACACATAGATTAAGAAACATTTAATTTTTAAACAAAAATATCATTAATTATTTAACTAACCATAATTTAACCAATAATAAAATAGAAACTATAATATCATTGGTCATCTAGCATTAGTTAGTAATAAATTTTACATAGAAAATTGAAAACGTCAAATAATTTGGAACAAAAAAATTCCTCTAAAACGTCATATATAAAAAAACGGAGGGAGTAACGTTTAGGTAATAGTATGATATCCCGACAGAAATATTTAGAATGTTAATCTTAAAATAAAATAAAAATTATTGCTAATCTTAAGACTATTTACAAGCTTTAGTAGATTTAGAATATAAAAGTTGGAATAGATTTGATATATTTATCGGATTAACTATAAATTAGTTGGTATTGTTAGTTATAAATATTGAATTAGCGTGTTGGGTTTAAGGAAACAAAACTTAATCATATGTATAAGACAATCTTTTCAGGTAATCACGCACTAATAGTACTTTAACAGGTTGCATGTCCGTAAGGTCATTTAATTATTATTTTTATGTAGTTGCAACACTCTCCAAGTCCGAATCAAATACTTAATATAATTAAAAACGAATCTAGCTTATCCCTTATATAATTAATGAATCTAGCTTATTCATTAATCAAATACTAATATAACTAGTGAATCTACCTTGTCATTAATTATTTAATCAATCACTTAATCAAACACGTCTTCAAAATTTTACACACTTTCTGTTTATCATCTAAATTAAAGTTTACATTTTGCGTTTGAAATTCACATAGACTAGTAATGTTGAATTAAATAACAGCTAGAAATGATTGAGAAGAAAAATATATAATTAAAAATGATGACGAAAATGGATGTCACAGACTCACAAATAAAAATGGTGAAGAAAATGATGTTTGATAGCGACATGGCTATTTTATCATAACTAAAAAACCAAATAATACGAATATAGTATTCGTATAAGATAAGGTGGACCCGAATATTATTATAATTATTAAATTCATATATGTTGTGGATCTGACTTTATATTTTTCTTATTTAGGAAAATTGCAAATTATTTCGGCGGTGGTTGGGGAATCCTGTGCCCACACCTTCTTCTCTGCCAACAAACTATATTTTATATGTTTAAAATTTTCTAACACCATTCTATTGTATTTATACCGATAATAGGGATTTAACAAGTATTATTAATAAATAAGCAGAGAGAAATAATGTGAACAAAAAAGCGGAGAAATAACAAGTTTGTATAAAATATCAAACATATATATCACGAAAAACACATTATGGAAAGCATAAAAGAAAAAGAACCAATAAAATTATGAGAAAATTGGAAAGAATAAAAAGGTCGATGTGTTTGCAAATATATAATTATTGGAAGTCGATGATTGAAAAAGAAGAATATCTCTGGGAAGGCAAGGTGTCTGCTGTCTCGTCGTGCTATGTCCTCCACGAAAGACATAAATTACTAAACAATTGTAAATATTAAAAATAATATTCTACTCAACAAAAGTTTATAATTTAATTTAATTCATTTATATTATCAAATGTTGGTGTTGGATCTGAAATCCTCCCCATCACAAGAAGCCCAATAAGTTTTCAAAAAGCTCAGTTCACTGTGAGTCTGTGACACAGTCACACAACCGTTGGAAATTGACTGACATTCAGTGAAGGTGTTGGGACAAACAGAAAAGGAGGAGAGTTACAGAATCAGAATCCGAGGACTCTAAGGCTTCCAATACCAGATAAAAAAAGAAGAAGCAAATCAAACAGAAAATGCATATCAACTAAATCAAATGCATATCAAAGCATATGATCAAGTAAATTATGAAAAATAAATGTAAATCTAAATGGTTAAACTAATTTATCCAATTAGCTTATTTGACCAAAAGTTCAAAATAAATTGTTAAGTTGACTCTCTCTCCTCTCTCTTCTCTCTTCTCTCTCCACCTTATCTCTTGAGAGTCGTTGACTTGTGCTTGTTTGCTTCCGTCGTACCCGGGGGGCTCTGCTTCTAGGTTAGGTTTCTCGCTTTGCTGCTGCTTCACCTGTCTGTCTCCCCTTCGATATGTGCGGCGTCGTGGGCTGCGGTTTGGCGCCGGGGTCCGCTGCGGAGGTGCTTCGTCTCCGGTAGTCTCTCCGTTTCTCTGGGGCTTCGGCGAGGAGGGCGAGCGGGTGGTGTTAGTTGCAGTCGGCTTTTTTGGGTTGTGTTTCGAGATCGATTTCAAAGTTTAGATCTCGTCTGGCTTCTCTCTGTCTGTGAGTGGGAGGGACGGAGTGGCTCCTCCGGGTTGTCGGCAGTTCGCTGCTCTGGCCTTGGGAGGCATTCGGCTAGGGATGGCGATTCTCGGCTCTTGTTGGTTCATCGAGCTCGAGGTCTCTCCCTCTTGGCTCGGTGTGTGCTGGTGGATCTTATTACCATGGAAGTTGGTTGTGGGTTGGAGCTCGCAGGTGGTTGGTGCTCGGGCTCAGTGGCCAACTCGCGTAAGGTCTAGCGTGCGGTTTAAAGAGTGGTCGTATATGCCGCTTCAGTGGCCGCTTGCTATGCCTCCTCACTGTGAACCTCAAATTCGCAGTTCATGCTTCGATATCCTGAGTTGGTTTCTCTCCAAAGTCGGCAGTTGTTATGTTCTGTCGAAGTTGGAAGCGTATCGATTGTAATTGTGCCCTTGATCTTATTTATGTCATTGTGTTGGCAAGTGATGGCTCTAACATCACCAATTTTAGCTTATCAGTTACCGACAGCTTCGGGCGTGTGGTGTTTCTCGTGTCTTTGACCGCTACGTCTAGCGTTCGGCCTTCGCTCACATCCCAGCACCTCACGGGTTTGTTTGAGCTTCATGCAGTGGTGCGCGTGGCAATTGTGTGCAGGATGGAGTACGAAGGTTGCAGCTCTTTTTGCTCGGATCGGCATCCTGTACAGGTTGTGTCTGGGCTTAATAAATGCTCGGTTTCGTTGTTGAGGGTAGGTAAGATCGCTGCTGTTGCTGTTTGTTCATGTAGGCTGGTGCTTTGAAGCTCTCGCCGAGCTGTTCTCAGGTGTGCCATTATCTTTAAGAGCGGATTCATCGGGGAGGCCAAAATTATCGGGTTCCGACACTCGGTTGAACTTGGTTGATCTTTTTGCGGCAAGCTGTTGGTGCGGATTGGTCGAGCAGACTGCGGTGCTAGTAGTTGTGTTTGTCTTGCCTTTCATAACTTCATTGAATCTGTGTTTAGTTTTTTTTTTCTCCGCTTCGTGTTAATTCATGTATTTCTGTCAAAAACATAAAACTTGGTAATAATATCTTTACATTTTTAATAAATACAAGAAAAAATCAATATGAAAATAAAATATAATTAGAACATACAATGAAATTGAAAAAAAAAGTGGAGCATATTTTTTTTGTCCATAATGTATTTGCAATAATTCCTAATGTTTACCATACGATTTTCTTGTTCCATTTCTGTGTGTTTTCATATCATTTTGTTCAACCATAAAAATAACATTTCCAATTTTTGTATGTGTCATTGTATCAGCAAATCTTCTTCAGAAAATTTTAAAATTCTAATAAAATTATGTAGTCTCATTTTCGCTGTTACCACTCTTTTTTTAAATATGCATATCATATCTAAAAAATTAACAAATATGTAGAAAATACATACATATGTTATAATATATTTGTTGGAAACATATAACTTTTTATTTAATCATATTATACACAAATCCAACTTAGTTGTAACATATTAAATGTTCATAATTCATGAAACATTTTGAAAATTCATTTTGATGATTGCAGATATATAAACTAATCTGAAAATTTTAAAAATAACTAAGAAAAATATAAAATCCATTCATGTGTTGTATGTTGACAAAAAATGTTATAATATATATGAACAGAAAATATATATGAAAGAGTAATATATATACATATATATATGATATACTTTATTCTACAAAAATATAAAGTGATTGTAAAATAACATTTAAAATTTATAAATAGATTCAACTAAAATATGAATAATCAAATAGCTTGCATGAATTCATTAAAATAATTTAAAATATCGTGATATAACAACTACTTTTATGTAAACAAGTATTAATTATTGTATTGTTAGTTACTATCAACAATATAAATAAAATAACTAAAGTTATATATTTTAGATGATACAAGAAATAATATATATGTAAAACCACAAATATTTATGTACTATTTTATTAATAAATAAGTAAATAAATTATTTTATAAAAATAGAAAATATAATAAAATATTAAACTATATTTTTAAAGTAGATGTGCTTAGTGAATGAATTAATTAATAATTAAGTAATGTTTTGTTCAAATAGTTACGTAATTGAAAACAATTAATAAAGAGGGAGAGAACAAAATCAAATCTGCATGCATGTGATTGGTCTTTAGCATGGTTTCAGCATCTATGTTTTCCTCTCCAGATTAAAAAATTGCACTAACATTAATCTGAATCTAGATCATTAATTATTTTATAATTTTATTTTATTTTTTGCTTAAAATATTTAAGGGAAAATAAATGCAGTTCAATCTGCATCATAAATGTACTGCATTTAATCTGCATTTTTATTTTTTTTTCATTCAAAGCTTAATATGAACAATGTTTGTATATCACATTTGGACTTCAAAATTAAATTTAAATATATTAATAAAAAATTATAAAAAATATTTGATAAAAGTATTAAAATGAAACATTCATAAATGAAATGTTACTATCTGTAGTAAAATATGACTACAAATACTACAACATGATATAAAAATGTTAATAACATATTTATAATTTAAATATCCAAAAACTTAAACATGATATATCTATATATATACATGTATGTTAAGCATACTATAGGTATATATATATAAATAAATAATAGAAACTTAAATAAACAAATTAAATTGTGTGTGTTTGTTGAAGATGTAGGTCGTATTAACCTTTTTGAAATTCTAAGAAATGATGGTTTTTCGAAACCAATAAACAAAAACATTTAAGAATTAACGATATATGGAAGATGTTATAATAGAAATAATGATAAAAATAAAATATTATTTTCAATAAATAAACAAATAGTTGTATAAGATTTAATACTGTAAAGTAAGATTTAATACTGTAAAGTAATAATTAAATATAAAAAATAGAATATTACAATTTTTTGTAGTTATTAACTACGAAGTGTTTCTATGATCTATTCTTAACTGTTGATCAGTGGAGTGATATTTGTGATAAATAATCGGTTGACTAAAGCATATGATAATATGACATTGCTATCATTATGTCTTTTGTATTTCTTTGAAAATCATTTTAACAAAGAAATTATCCATTCTATCCATAAGTTTTTTCGTATGTCTTGAGAAAAAAAGAATATTATCACTAATTCACTACTCTGACCTCCCATCACAAGAACATTACTTTTTTAACATATCACAACATATTTTTTTCTTACACTTGCTAACTAAACATTCATTTTATTTTTACATTCTATTATACTTAAAAATTAAAAGTATACTTTATCAATTTCATTTAATATTTTCCAATAATATCATATAAAAGCAGGAAACACGACATCACATATGTCGGTTTTGCTTGAACCACATATTTTATTAGCAATTTTTTTCCAATAATGCCTTTGTATCATATAATATTCTATGATATATTTTTTCATTATGGAGTGGAGTGATATATGTGATAAGGCATTGGCTGATTGAAAGATAGGACATATAACTTTTTAGATATGTCTTGAAAAACAATATTACTACATTGACTTCTCGTCGATGAAATCACTGAAAACATCTTTTACCTATATTTTGCGTTTATGCACATAAAATTTATTTTGATCTTTTAGGTTATGTACAATAGTTCTTGTTTTCAACATATTTTTTTTGCTAAGATTGTTTTCAACATATTACATTTTTAACATATTACATCATATTCTTTCTCTTTTTTTTTTTTTTTTTTTTTTTTTTTTGACAGCAAGAAAATTTACAGACTCATAAAGACTCCGTAAACCAAGGTGGTGACTCTGTATCCATATGTATGACGAACGACGGTTGTATCCTAGCACTGCGTGCCAAGCGGTCTGCCATTTTATTGTCCGTCCTCGATACATGAATAACTTCTGAATTGGTGAAACTTCTTCTCAAAAGCTTGATATCCTCCAGGTAACTCTCAAATGCTGGCCATTCCTCTGGTTCCGAAACCATCTTCACCAGTTGAGAACAATCCGTTGCGAAAGTAACCTGATACTGTCGTAAATTTTTCATACATTCCATTGCCCAAATCAGTGCCTCTATCTCCGCATGAAGAGGTGATAAACTTGCCCTTACATTCCTTGCCCCTAACAGTCTCTCAAACCCTGGAAGTGTACTGAGCCAACCTTGGCCTGAAAAACCATCTTTATCCTTCCAAGAACCATCCGTAAAACACCATCTACCTGTGGTCACTAAGGGCAATCTGCCTTGAACTTCAGGAGCGACCCTTGGATTGTTGATATTCTGCGCTTCATTCCAAAGTCTTGACTCTAATTCTGCTAATTTTAACGTCTCTCTCGGCTCAACATCAATATTACTGAAAACCTTATTATTCCTGCCCTTCCAAATATACCATAGTATCCATGCAAACTGATGATCCTCCATTTTCGGGTTAACTCTCCAAAATAAATGATCCATATTAGTAAAAAGGGAACCAGTTGGAAAAATATTTGGGTTTGATGGGATCTTTGATAGTGCCCACACTTGTCGTGCCGGAGGACATTCAAAGAAAACATGATTAACTGATTCCTCTGGATTTCCACACCGTGCACAAACAGTATCTCCTTGTATTCCTCTTGATTTTAAATTCTTTGTCACTGCTATACAACCTGTTATCAACTGCCATATAAAATGCCGTAACTTTGGAGGGCACTTAACTTTCCAACAAAAAGCCTTAAGTATGTCCACATTGGGACCATAATAATCTGGTGGTTTTTCCTTGTCAGGATAAATCCTTTCTACTTGATACCCTGATTGTACCGAATATTTTCCATTATTAGTGAAATGCCAACCATTTCTATCTTCCATCTGATTTCTACTCAGAGGAATACCTTCAATCAACTTTGCATCATCTGGCTCCACCAAAGTCCTAAGTGCCTGTAAATTCCAAGTGCGAGATTCCTGATGAATAAGGGAATCCACTGTAAGATCCGGGTAACTATTGTGAAAATTTTTATTAGCTGGTCTCGGGCGAGTGGATGGGATCCAGGGATCGTTCCATACTGAGATAGATGATCCTGTACCCACCCTTTTAATTAGTCCTTTACAAACCAGAGATCTAGCAGAGGTGATACTCCTCCAGCCATACGACGGAGAATATGAGCGAATCGGTTCCAGGGGTGAAGCATTCCTATAATACCGTCCTTTGAAGACTCGAGAGAAAAGAGAATTTGGCTTCTCGATCAGTCTCCACAATTGCTTTCCAAGCATTGCCGTATTAAAATCATTTAAATCTTTGAACCCTAATCCACCGTTATCCTTGTGTTCACACAATTTATCCCATGATTTCCAATGCATACCACGTGTACTTCCTCCTGGATTCCACCAAAACTGAGCAACCGCACTCGTTAATTTCTTCACTGTGGCTTTCGGTAATCGATACACCGACATTACATGGTTTGGTAGGGCCGTTATGACTGATTTAATAATCACCTCTTTTCCCCCTTTGGTGAAAAATCTAAAAGTCCAACCATTCACCCTATTATTCAACCGATCTTGTACAAAACCAAACACCTGAACCTTGGATCCTCCTAAGCTTTCCGGCAATCCCAAATAGGAACCCATTCCTCCTAAATTCTGAATCCCCAAAATATCTCGCAATTCCTGACGGCTTGATTCCTCAATCTTATGTCCAAATTGAATTGAAGATTTTTGAAAATTAATTTGTTGTCCTGACACAGCCTCATAATCCTTTAGTATCCTAAGAATAGTATGACACTCTTCTTTATTGGCCTTGCAAAAGAACAAACTATCATCCGCAAATAGCAGATGAGAAACAGCTGGACACGCTCGGGCTACCTTCATACCGGTTAATTGTTTCATCCGCTCTGCCTTTTTGATATTCATAATTAGAGCCTCTGTGCACATAATAAATAAATAAGGAGATAATGGATCTCCCTGCCGTAAACCCCGCTTAGGGATAATGAGACCTCGGGGCTGCCCATTGAGTAAAACTCTATATTGAACTGAAGATATACATTCTTGCATTAATTTAACCCAATGCGGGTCAAATCCCATTTTAGTAAGTAAGGCCTCAATAAAACTCCACTCTATCCGATCATATGCCTTACTCATATCCGTTTTAATTGCCATAAACTTATTTTGACAGGATTTGTTGGTTCGCAACCCATGAAACATTTCCTGCGCAATAAGAATATTGTCCGATATTAATCTTCCTGCCACAAAAGCCGATTGCGTCTCCGAAATTAAATGGGGAAGACAAATCTTCAATCTCTGACACAAAACTTTCGAAATGATCTTATAACCAACGTTACATAGGCTTATCGGTCTTAGTTCCGCCATCCTGGTAGGTCTCTCGACTTTTGGGATCATACAGATGTTTGTTATGTTTAAACGTGAATCCATATCTCCTGAGACCAAAAAATTATTAACCAAATCAACCACATCCTTCTTAACAACGCTCCAGGAATGTTGGAAAAAGAGGGCCGTCATTCCATCTGGGCCAGGCGCTTTCTCTGGATGCATCATGAATAGTGCTTGTCTAACTTCTTCCTCCGTAGCTCTTCGTAATAACAATTGATTCATCTGGGGGGAAATTGAAGGACCTATTTCCTCCAAGAAACTATCAAACTCCCGTGGGTTGGATGAACTAAACAAGCTAGTAAAATAATCCACTGCCACTTTCTCAACACCATTTTCTTCTGAGATCCAATTACCTTCTTCATCATGGAGACCCACTATTTTGTTTCGGATCCGTCGTTGCTTTGTCAAAGCATGATAAAACTTAGTATTTAGGTCCCCAGATGAATACCACATATTCCTACTCTTCTGGTGCCAATATTCCTCTTCATCCCTATATGCCTCTTGTAATTTCCTGGAAATCTCAATAATTTCCTCTTGTGACCTATTGTTATCAGTTTGTACTTCTTCCAACGCATTTTGAAGATTAAAAATTTTGTCCTTCCCATATGGTTGATTATTCTTCCGCCATGTTGATATTTCATGACGACAATTATTGATCTTTGTCGTAAAATCACCAGAAATGCCTTCCTGATTTTCTGTCCATCCCGATACAATTGATTCCATGAGTCCTTCTTGGCCAATCCACCGCTTGTCAAACCTGAATTGTCCTCTTTTCCGTCCTGGGACCTTATCGTCCAAAAAAGCTACCACTGGTCTATGATCCGATCCCACCATTCTCAAATATTCTGTATAAGAATATGGGAAAAGTGTATGCCATTCCTCGTTAGCCAAGGCTCTATCCAGACGACATCTAACCGTAAATGCTCCTTTCCCTTTACCCCTTCGTCCTTGCCATGACATTTTATTACCTCGGGCCGGAAATTCAAGCAAACCACTATTTCTAATCATATTATTAAAGGGAATAAAAGAAGCTGCATTGCGTAAAGCCCCCCCATCCTTTTCATGATTCCCAGTAATTTCATTTAGATCCCCAATAATAAACCAAGGTTCCGATCGTGCTAGCCCATACCGAGTTAATCTTTCCCATACTTGTTCTCTAAGCTGTTGAACCGGATCTCCATAAACAAAAGTAAGAAAGACTTGTTTCCCCTTAGTCACCGCTTCAACAACAATCATTCGATTACTAGAATATAGGATCTTTACTTGGTACTCGTTGTTATAAAAGAGAACTAAACCACCACTCCTCCCGTTCGGATCCACCGTGACCAGATTATCATACCCATAATGAGATTGAAATTTTTGAACAAATTCAAACTCCTGTTTAGTCTCAGAAAGAAATAAAAAGTCTGGTTTATGTTTATGATGTATTTCCTTAAGATAACTTATGGTCCAATGACTTCCAAGTCCTCTGCAATTCCAACTTAATATTTTCATAAATAAAAACGTTTGTATTGCTCATACGAGCGAGAAGATTCAGGTCCAATGCCACCCAAAAACCCATCCAGTCCAGAATTCCATGAAAACCACCTCCTGATGATTAAAACACATGCAGTACCCATAAATAAATCTGTCACACCTTTACCGAAGAACACACTCCGAGAGTATTTAATAAAGTACTGTTTCCACCGCTCACGAAACCAAACCTGTGGCATTTGCATCGTTGTTAAACCGGCTAGATGAATTCTACAACCCGAAAACCATAATCTCCCAAACAACCAAAAGAATTGACAATTAAAAACTAATGCCCTAATATTACTTTGAACTTGCAAACGAAAAATATTCACACTTCCAAACCAGCACAAACTAATATGTTTTCTTTTACATGTCCCCCAACCAAGCCATTCCTCGCCATTCTGATAATAACTCTCCAATACAAACGTCACTTTATCCAACATAACCAGCAAAACTAGCATTTGTTCAAACCGCTCTATTACCAACATCTTATTATCCGTCGGCAATATTATCACCATGAAAACAATCCTGTGAAGCCCCTTCTTCCTTTCATTCCCACTGATACCACCAGACAAGATACTTAACATTATGATGCATGAAAGGATCCGTAAAAAACCTGTTAGATACCTTAGCAGAGAATCTTGTTTTGTTTCAGATAAAAATAAAAAATCCGGTTTATGCTTATGCCATATTTCCCTAAGATACCTGATGGTCCACTTACTTCCCACTCCTCTGTAATTCCAACTTAGAACTCTCATTAAAAAAGAAAATCTGGTTGCTCCGTGAGACTAGAGACTTCTAATTTAATGAAATTCTTAGTCTCATTGTTTCCCTTTCCAACCATACTCCAAAATCCATTCATCCTTATGATTTTCCTTGTATTTATCATCCCCGACCATTTCCTCAAATATTCCAGTTGCCCAGAACGTTTATATACTAAAAAAATTGTTAGGTAATCCCTGACCTTCCAACGTTTACGAATAAAAGAGGTCTCATTTAAAAAATTAAGTAGCCTTCTCTGAATCCATATAACCAAAATATGATCCCACACAATATTTAAAAAAACTCTTGTTTCCCATAATAAACAGATTTGCCACCAATAATACAACTTACAAAAACCACACTCCGTTAAAAACACAAAACACCACACTCGGTTGAAACCTTTCTCCGATACGGTAATACCTTCAAACCCAAGCAACCTACTTACCACATTCCAACCGTCATGGGAGTATTCTCTCCAACACTGCCATCCCATCAGGTAAATGAATGTGTTTAAAGAGACACAATTCATATCCCTTGCCATCCTCCCTTGCATCTCCCATATAAAAACCTTTATAAACGAGAACCTAAACTCGATCTTGTCTCTCCACATCGACAGAGCTTGTGTATCTACGCCCCCTGCTCCCACCCAAGATGAGACTTTCCTACTCTCCCCCAGCAAACCGTAATAGCACCTGCACCAAAAACCAACAATGCATGCATGATACCATCGAGTGAATCTCCAAAGTGATCCAATAGCCCTAGCCGATCTCCTATTAAAGCAGCTAACCTCAACTAACCAGGCTAACATAAAAAAGACCCACATACACTCTAGAGACGTCCAAGATCCATCAACAGTCATAGTACCCATTCCCAATCGAACCCAAACTACAGAGTCCTTACCAATGCTAAGCTTAAGGAGTATACCGTAGGCCTTAAGGAACCAAGAAGAATCACAACACCACAAAGCCAAAGAAACTATATCATTCCATTGCAAACACGTAAAGAAGACCATAAACGGGGCAAAACCCTCAAGACCCATAAGTCCCAAAGACAAACAAAAACTCATGGAGCTTATTTTGAAAATAAAAACCCCCACCCACTGCTTGCTAGATACTAGTAAGACTTGATCCATAAAAATTAACTCTGCAGGTTTCCAGAGTTCGGGTTTGACGGTCCCTTGCATCTCCTCTCCATCCAGAAAGATACTCAGTTGGAGGGAATGAAAGGTAATATCTTTAAATGCAATCGATTTCATCTTAAAGATGATTGAAATCGAATTTTGTTCCCCAACAAACCCAATCTTCCAGATCTCCTCCGAGATATCCACTCGGAATTCCATTATCATACATCGATGGTGTGATGAAAATCGTCTTCCCGTATCTGTCCGAACCTTGATTTGACCAAGAATCCCTTCGATCCATTCACCGTTGGTAATCCCCGGATCCCATCTTCGAGAAAACATGAAACCCTAAATCGCCTTGCTCATCGCCGTCTTTCAGTTTCGGTTGTTAGTCTATTGATTATCATATTCTTTCTCTTACACTTGATAATTAAATACTAATTTTATTTTTACATTCTATAATATTATTGTTTAATAAAATTAAAATCATACTGTCAATAATTTTATTATTATGTGTATGTTCTTGTCTGTTTTGTGATTACATAATAACAATAATCATCAGCTGAAATTAATTAAAGTAATTAAATATTAAAAAATTGTAGTAAAATTATAGTAAAACTATTTGTGTATAAAAAAAATCTTCATTTACAAAATAAAATGATGAATAAATTTCTATTAAATACAATGTATGTTCTAATTAATTTAGATTAAATAATTAAATATCACGTCCAATGACAACACACCATATGGCATGAATTTCAATTTTGTCTCCCTCTTTACGGTTCAACATATTAAATAAACTAAATACTATTGAATTCACACCACAATCAAAACTTATTCAGCACTTTTGTTTTCAACAATATCATTGTAAACCCTGTATTATGGTTTTCATTTTTAACACTCTACTATATACTCTTTAACATATATATCAGCTTCTCTCTATTTCACATAATAAATCAACATTTCTAAAATGGTTTTGTTCAATAAAAATCAATACTCTAACTTCTAAATTTATTTCTTATATTTATAGTTGAATACTATTTATAACATTTTAATAACAGTTATCGATTATAATTAAATTTAATAACTAATAGATAAATATTTTATATTAAACATTTATTTGTCGTAACAATTATATTGAAAATGTTGATTTAAAATGTATAAATGCAAAAAGAATTAGTATGTCTTAGAAAAAAGAACAATACTTATACAATGATACTGCTGTCAAAAAAAAAAAAAAAAAAAAACTTATACAATGATACTTCTACAATTAATGACTATTTGTTTTTTTTTGGCAAGGTTCTCTTTGAATAGTCACAACTTTTAATATTTAGGTAGTTATTTTTGGAATGCACATTTACAATACATTTTAGAAGAAGCCTTTACAAAATTTAAAAATTGCACTTTAATACTCTTTGTGTATATATAAAAACATTTTTATTAGTTACATTTTGTTAGTCTAATGACAGTGAGGCCGAATCGAATGACGGAACTAAGGCCTATTAGTAACATGGGCTATAAAATTATTTCAAAGGTAATTTGCCAACGTCTGAAAGGATTATTACCAAATCTAATCTCAGAAACGCAATCAGCTTTTGTGTCTGGGAGATTGATCTTGGATAATATACTGATTGCACATGAAATGTTTCATGGGTTAAGAACAAATAATTCATGTAAGGAAAAATTTGTGGCTATAAAGACGGATATGAGTAAGGCCTATGATCGGGTTGAATGACCTTTTATTGAGGCGATGCTACTAAAACTGGGCTTTGCACAACGATGGGTAGCTAGAATTATGGCTTGCGTTTCCTCAGTACAATATAAAGTTTTAATTAATGGTCAGCCAAAAGGACATATTGTCCCAAACAGAAGCTTACGGTAAGTTGATCCGCTATCACCTTATTTATTCATTTTGTAGCACTAATTTCAAATATCAAAAAGAGGAAAGAAGAAAAGCTACTAACAGGTTTAAAAATTGTGCGTGGTAGTCCGACAATTTCGCACTTACTATTCTCAGACGATAGTCTATTTTTCTGCAAAGCCAATAGGCAAGAATGTGGGGTTATATTACAGATTTTGAAAGAATATGAAAGAGCGTAAGGGCAGAAAATAAATTTTGCAAAATCATCACTTCAGTTTGGACATAAGGTTCCAGATCCAGTACGATTGGAAATCCAACAGGTTTTGGTTATTACTACAATAGGTTGTATGGGGACTTACTTAGGGATCCCCGAGAGTCTGGGAGGATCAAATACCCAAATTTTTGGTTTTCTTCACGAAAGAGTAAACAATAAGGTCAATAATTGGACAATAAGGTTTATTACAAAAGGAAACAAGGAAGTTGTAATTAAATCAGTGGCATCACCCATGCCAACTCATGTGATGTCTTGTTTCCGTTTACCTAAAACGGTTACCAAGAAACTAACGAATGTGGTTATTCACTTTTGGTGGAGTGGCAGTGGAAATAAAAAAAGGGATGCATTGTTTTTCTTGGGACAAGATGTGCAAAGATAAGAAGGAAGGTGGCATTGGCTTTAGAGATATTCAGAACTTCAACACAACTTTATTAGCAAAACAGTTATGGAGGTTAATTGATAAACCTGAATTCCTTTTCGCAAAGGTTTTTAAAGGGAGATATTATAGGAAATCAGATCCAATGGATCCAATACGTTCATATTCTCCCCCTCCTTATGAGTGGAGAAGTATTATTTCAACTAGATCTCTGGTTAATAAATGGCTAATCAAAAGAGTGAGAACATGTTCAAACATTTCAGTATAGAATGATCCCTAAATCTCTGCTCAATGCCCGAGGTCAGCAACCCAAAAATTTCAAAATCAATATTTGAATCCATTACCTAAGGTGGAGGATTTAATTAATCCACTTGATCTTTTTGGAACCTCGATTTACTCAATGCATATGTTCACATGTGAGTATTATACGGAGTTTAGCCATTAGCTGAAATCCAAAGCAAGACTTATATGAATGGCTGTTTACGGATCATGGCAGGTATATTGTTAAATCAGGATATCGAACTGAGAAATTATATCCTGATTTAGGATCTCAACACAGTGATATGGGCCCCAATATTAAACCTTTGTTAGCTCACTCGTGGAAACTTAACTGTTCGCCAAATTAAAACATTTTGTGTGGCAAATAATCTCTGGTAGCTTATCGGTTACAAAGAACCTCCACTCTCGTGGGATTAAGTGTGATTTGCAATGCCACATATTTGGTGCAGAAGAAGAATATGTTAATCATGTGCTTTTTGAATGCCCTATTGCGCTGCAAACATTGGCTTTATCTAACATTCCTTCATATCCAGGGATTTTTCCTACCTAATCTTTTTTTACCAATATGAATTATCTATTTTGGCGGATACCAAAAGAACCAGATTTAAGTTATTTCCCATGAATATTGTGGTATATTTGGAAAAATCGCAATGCTAAATTTTTTAATAATAAATTGGAAGTCCTCTTCAATTTATTCGTACTGCGGAGATTGAAGGTGCCTTATGGGTTGAAGCCCAGACTAAAGAGGTTACAAACAGGGGTTCTCCATTTGTTGGGAGTTCTATCTTACAGGGGGTAAATCAGTGTTATATTGATGGTGCATGGAAGGAACAAGATTCTTTCACAGGACAAGAATGGTTTCACAAAAACGAACAATCCACTGATACTATGATGGGTGCAATGTCTATCTGCAGGAGTCTATCACATTTATATGCAGAATGTGAAGCTTTCATATGCGCGATGGAGTGCATGAAGACCCTACATATCTCAGAGGTGGTGTTTGCAACAGACTGCTCACAATTGGTGAAGATGGTGTCTACACCAACAAAATGGCCGGCGTTCACTACACACATGGAAGAGTGTTTATGATGTAAGGAATACTTCCCCACCTTCACTATTCAACACATTCCAAGGGCACAAAACACAGCGGATAAACCAGCACGAAGTGATAGGACTCAGCCTTCTGCTATGGTTTATGTTGATTCAGTTCTTTCGAGATGACTCTCGGCTCAGGAATCTACCTAATCTAGTTTTGTCTTTTGTTGGAAAAAAAAGTTACATTTTGTTAATGCTTATATATTAATAAATAATATTTTCTCATTAAAAAGTAAAATATATAATACTATCTAAATTGGTATGGCATTTTATTTGAAACGAATAAACGAATATGAGACAGAACAAAAGATTCGCACCAAACCATGATATTATAAACCACAAAAGTAAAATATAAAAATGAGATATTTAATTTCATAAATATATAATATGATAAAACTAATTAAATTACCCAAAAAATTGAATTACCTTAATTTTTTAAGACAATTTTTAAGATTCTTTTTAAAATAATTGAAAATAGATATAAAACGAACGAAAGAACAACTCTTTAAAAACCTATGCAATTTTTAGGATAAAAACACATCTTTAGACATTTTGACAATCCTTTAAAAATTTATGCAATATTTAGAATGAAAATACACATTTTACACAAAAATTAACTGTAAAATCTATGTATTTTAAGAAAAAAGGATACATCACATTAGGCATTTTGTCAATCTCTGAAAAACCAATGCAATTTTAAAGATGAAAAAAACATCATTAAACATTTTATTAACTTCTTAAAAATCAATACAATCTTTATGATGAGAAGATACATTTTTAAACATTTGGATTCCTATTATTAACAGATTACATGGTTGAAAAGTATGTCATATTGTTTTGCTTAAGACTAAGACTATTTCAATTTAGAATCATTCGAATTGCTTACCGTTTTGATTCAGAAGTACCAACCGGATAGAAGCAAAGGAAGAACTACAAACCGGAAGGAAATTCAGTTCCTATCCTAAACCGAAACCGCAGTACTAGAGGATGCGTACCAACAATTTATCTGTTTAACCTTAACGATTTTTTTTCCGGATGATTCAGGATACCTGACACCTTACGGAACACGACTAGCACCTAATAACATCGCCACCGTAGGGATCCTGATGATCCAGGTATCTAGATACCTTACGGAACGGACTAGCACTTAACGACACCGCAGCCGTAGGAATCCGGGGTTACTAACCTTAACGTTCCGGGGTTAATAACCTTAACGATTTTGCTTCTGGTCGAATAATTAGATGATATAATTTCCATACAGATATTCACAATTCAGTTTTCCATATGTATATTTAATTCAGTTCAATATAATAAGAATATAATCACTAATTAAAGTGATTTAATCATCAGAAACCAAAGGTATTCAAAAGGAAGTTAGATGTAAATTTTTTGTTGATTCGCCCAAAAACAAAAAGACAAAGCAAAATAGATCTCACACACTGTAACAAAATGAATAGAAGAAAAGCCACAACTTGCAAAATTACACCAAAAGAATCACAAGAAACACAAGACGCGCGCATATAACCCATATACAAATGAACAATATTAATGAATATTAACCCGCCCCTCCTCAAGACACTAGGGGAAAACCCAATGAACCAGGAGCACAAAGTGGCTCGTTAGGTGTCTGGGTCGATAGGGGCACCGGTTCTAGCCTGTGAGATCCTGTTTGCGTAGATGGTCACTAGGCGAACCTGTGTACTGTTTAGACCTTCCAAATACGGCAAGAATGCTTTCCCAAGCATTATATATATGTCTACTAGACAGAACACCACTGTCTGCAACAACAACAGCACCAAAAAAACACACGAGAATAAGTTACTGGTCGCAAAGTCAAAAAGTTTCTTTGAAGCTTTCTTTAAATTCCCGATTTGATTTTTACCTTTCGGACATCTGCGCTTTGGTTCCCAAATGCTTCAAAAACCGCAGGCAAAAAAGAAGACAATTGATCCATTAATTCCTCTTGCGAGAGCCTACCCACAAGCTGTGTACACAAGAAAGTAATATCTCTGTTTCAGTGAGTATCTAATGACTGAATATATGCAACTTTGTATTAACAACCTCTGACAGAAATGTTACCTTAGTTAAGCAATTGATGCAAGCGACGAGAGTTTTCTCATCTTCTGTTACCAATTGTGGCACAATAACCTGAAACAAAGACATCACTTAGATGAAGTACAAAACCAAAATAAGATTACTGTGAGAAGAAGGTATCTCTTAGCTACATACACTTAAGCATCTGAAAGGATCGTATTGGGATAAAACTGTGGTCAAACATTGCTCAGCTTCACTGGAAACCTGAAAGGATATTATCACATACGAGGATAAGAATGGGGTGGAATGCACATGAATAAGGTTTGAGCATGTAATATGTTACTTTTGGAATAGAGTCCTTCGAGACATGAAGCAGCTTCTCAATCACTATCTCAACCGAATCTTCCATGGCATCTTTCTGAAGTTATCAAGTGAGATATATACAAGTAAGAAAAGGTATTCATGATTTCACACAACTGGAAACCCAACACCATTATCCGTGTTAGAGACGATTGATTAATGAGAAAAGTAACAAACCTGGCTCTTTAGCATTTCAGATATCAGGGAAAGAGCAACTTCTCTGACTGACAAATCTTCGTCATCGACCACTTCAAGAACTACCGTCAATATTTGATTGAAGTACTGTGAATATACAAAAAAAAAGGAGAATTTCCATTAGGACTGATAAGTAAATGAATATGGTAAAGTCATTTTGAACAAAAGACGCTTCTGACTCTGACCTACAAGACGAATAAGAATCAACGAACAAAACCTCAAATAGTTAAATACAGCTGCTACCACATGGCAATAAAAAATCCGTAGCGTGGCTTGTTAAGTTTCTAATCTTAGGTTAAGACCCCCACCAGCTAAGTTTATGAACCCACATTTTTCGTGTCTTACCTAATCTTGTTTAGCCTAGTAATTTCATGTAGTAAATTAAGACATATTCGGTAACTACGTTTTTTTCAAAAGAATTGTTCTCTATAAGTTATAAACGTCAGGACCAATACTCCGACGAGTGGTACTAGGGTTCATTAGATATACCTTGGTCCAAACTGATTCCTCGTTAGCTACAGAGGCTTCAATTAGTTGCTGGAGTCCAGATATCTTGCTCGAAGAAGGGCTTCCATCACTCGCATTGATCTGTATAAGCATAATCATCAGACATGCTTTAAAGTATCAGAAGAGAAAATGATAACTGACTTTTAGCAGATGCGACAACAGTTACTTACCATATGTAGAATCTGAGGAATGCTAGGTCCAGATTCCGGTGTTGGGCTAACCTTAATAGATGAGAGCATGTACTGACTCAAATCTAATTCGCGAGAAGCCTCATTTTCATGTCTATCTTCCAAGGAATCAGCATTTGTCATATCCAGACCATTTTTCTCTAAATGTGGTGGAGATACGCTATCAAAGTTTTCAACCTTGTCTGAGCTTCCATTTGGGCTAGTTCTTGATATCAAATTATGACCAGCTGAAGTAAACGTGTAATCAGAATCCTTTTGGTTCAACCCATCACTAGCAGAACTTATCCCGCTTCTGAAGTTGTGATACAGCTTTTCCTGAGTTCCACTGTAAACACTTTGACCAACACCACCGCCAGTGACCGTTGTTGGCTCCTGGGAAGAACTCCACTTCCTACCACTATCACTGTCGACGGAACCCCCAGAGTACCTGCCAAGGAATATGTTCTTCTTGGAAGCACCTGGATATCCTTCTTCAGATGATGTTCCAATGGCATCAGATGGGTCATAAGACTTTACTCTCAGTTT
Source organism: Brassica rapa (assembly GCF_000309985.2). Taxonomy (NCBI): domain Eukaryota; kingdom Viridiplantae; phylum Streptophyta; class Magnoliopsida; order Brassicales; family Brassicaceae; genus Brassica; species Brassica rapa. Next base: position 429,853 of record NC_024801.2, on the reverse strand, counting down.
CTCCTTCTTACTCTGCATATAATTTAATAGGTCCACCTCGATGCGGGGAGTATACTGTTTGAGGGATCTTCTCAAGGAGTTTTGCTCCTCAACCGACAAACTAAGAATGTAATTTAGAAGTCCAGCAGAATCATAGTGATTGTAAACAGATATGATACAAGTGATGGAAGCTTCTTTTAACTTGGTATTCTTGTCGCGGGTTAATGGTGTCAACTTTGCCAGCCAAAGCTTCAGGATGCCACTATTACCCGAAATTTCAGGGTTGCCAGCGTACCTGTTGAAGGAGTTGATGGCAAATTCGATCACGGCTAATTTAGCCTTCGGTGATCTCTGCTCATCCAGTGAACGAAGCAACGCAGGTAAAAGCGAATCTACGCTATAGGTTTTGCTGACAATATCCAGGGTAGACGAGCAAGGTTGTCTAACTACCTCTTTAGGATCGATTAGCCTTGAAAACACATGGGGTAAGACTCGTTCCATGTAGCTCTCAAAAGGCTTTCGGCAAGATGGTATAAGATCCGCGAGTGTCGACAGTGCTGCTTGTGCAACCTTGTGGTGAGGATCATCCAAATGCCGGAGAAATAGTTTCATTACTTTCTCAAAATTCTGGATCACCTCTTGAGCACCTTTCGCGCCTTGTTGCAGTAAAGTTTGGAGAAAATTAAATGCTGCAACTCTGGCACACCAATCAGAACTTGAATTCAGTCCATCGTTAAGGGCCTCGTTCAGAGACGCTGGACCATCAACATAATTTGACATGTCACCAACTTGGAGTTGGCTATCATCAAAACTCCTCGTCCTGCCTGCCGACAATCTTCCCCCAACATTTTTCCTCAAAAGTGGCCTCTGGAAATTGGGAACATGACTAGCGTTTGAATCCCTGAATGTTGAATCTCTATAAGCGTTATCCATCTGCTGTCTGTCTAAATGACCCACCATAAACCGCCTGGCATCGTTGTTGTCCTCAAAAGAACTTCTCTCGTTTCTCTCTGAGACCCTTTTAGCTGTCAAGGATGAAAAGCTAGGATGAGACTCGGACAACAAATTGCTACGGTGTGATTGTCTTCCTGAGTCCTTTGAAGCTTGTATCTGGGTGATGATATCTGACAAACCAAGGCCACCACTGCGATTACTGACTCTGTTAATACTAGGCATTGATTCAGCAGTTGTTTTATTTGTGAGAGTATTGGATGCTGGAACGGAAGCACGGAATGGAGGATCACGAGACGATGGAGGGTCAACTCCTGCACTAGGGGATAAAAAGAAAATTTAGCTGCGCTAGAATGTTTTCGCTCGTGTCTGAGAACGTTTCGAAAACAAGATGTACTCTCACAAGGAAAGAAGCTCAATACCTAGATCCAAACTACTGGAACGAAGAGCTGCTGGATTCTGTCTATCCGATACATGCAGTCCTCGGAGCATACTTTCAATTGCACTGACCTTCTGCTTGCTTGATTGTAACACGCTTTCTAGACTACGTTCAGAACCTTTATTGAGATCCTTTGACTGGGATAAGAGTAGCCCAGAAGAAAGAGATCCTCCTGAGGATAAATTTGAACTTCTATCCATAGCGACTATGGCTGATGTCCCATAGCCAGGTAAATTAGATGGAGCAGACGTCTGAGAAAATGAAGGCTGGGAGTGTCTCTCACGGACAGAAGGTGAGGCATGTCTCCTATGACTTCCACCTTCTTCTTCATTTATTAGCTGAAAACATATGGAATGCATTACTAAGTCTCATCAATGCTAATAAGCAGAAATATAGAGATGAGAAGCCTTACCCTTTGAATGACAGGGTCAAAGGAGGAAAATAAACGACGAGAACGATCCGGCCAAGTTTTTGCAAAAAGTCTGTAGCACATTCTAGCCGTTGCCCGTACCTGTTATTCAAAAAATACCACCTTTACATGGGAGAATAATAGATGGGCAGTACAAGAAATTCAATCATTTAATACTACTAATGCAAATGTATATCCAAGTTGCATTGTATCCTAATGACTGCCCTCCCACACAGATGAAACAAGGGACCTACCTCACTCATAGCATCTGCAACACAGCATCTAATCAGATCCTCGTATAAATCAACTGACCGCTGAATTTCTGGAGCATCAGGCCAATGTTCGAGTGTTAACAGTGCATATTCACAACACCTGTATAAAAAACTGGGATCAGCTTCCATGAAATCAAAAATCTTATGATTGATACGAAGGCCGTAGCATACCTTGCTCGCAAAACTGCATTACGGTCATGTTTTGCTGCCTCAGCTATGCGAGGAAGTACACGAGCAGCTTTGCAGTTACGCAGCATCTGGAATAGCAAGAAAGCATATGTGTTAGCGCAACAATTAGAAGAGCAGACAAATCTTCTAGAAGACAAGATCAGAATAGCTAATTATTTACCGTTTTTATGCAGTTATCCGCAGATTCGGCGATAACAAGCACAGTGATCACAACCAGCTTGAAAAGCACCTGGTTACCATATAACAATATTAACGTGAATGTCTATGCATTTAATGTCATAACAGTAGATTAAAAGGGTTTCAGCTTACTGGAATAAAAATCTCAGCGCATGATTCAAAATCGCCCAGTAGCTCTTTTGATAAGAGACACAAGAGATGGCAAGCCTATGTACACGAGAAACAGCATATGAAGGAAACGCAATGATAGAAAAACAAAACTATATAATATAAGGCCGTCTTAATCTACTGAACTTAGCAAACTGTATTATTCTTGCAAAAATGAATAAAAACTATACAAAGATGGCACCGGCCACAGAAAAGAAATGAGTTCCCATAAACTAATGAAAATAGCACTCCTCACGACATGCCAACTAATCAATTTGTCTCCATAGGAAAGAAGAATCACAACGCACTCTGAATCTTAATAATAAAATATCAAATCGACAATTTATCAAACCTGCTTAACAATGGTAGACCTTCGGTCAGATAACTGTGTACTTAAGGGACCAATAAGTTGCTTCAGGAGACCTCGAAAACAAGAGTAATCAGTCGCACCTTCAACAGAGAAAAAATTCATGAGATGTGACACAGGAAAATTCCTCCACTGACTAACAGAAAATGTGAAGGATTAAGTATAAAAAAAGTTGATTAAGTACCTCCCGCAACAAGTCCTTCAACCCTCCGCATAGCTGAAATACGCATTGACCAGTCTTTCTCTGGGACAAGTGTTGAAGCAATTTTCTCAAATTCTCGTATCAGCTCCTTCTCTGAGTACACATTGATTGGCTCGATGGGTTTTTCAGTGATGTCAGGATCTCCTGAAATGCACAGATACAAAACAAATCAGACAAAGTAAAAGAAGGCCAATTTTTAGACTTTAATCCTTGAGTTAAAGATCTTAACCTCCAAATAACGAGTTCTCTCTTGTGGAAATCTTTGCCTTTGGACTGCTCTTCTTGGGATTGACACTTGAAGCCTTAACTTCATTAACAGCAGCATGGTGGCTACTACGGCTATCTGTAGAACGCTGCTGTGGCTCAATACGTTCCAGTCTAGCATTAATATCCTTCACCTGATTCAAAAAAGGGAAGAAGTTTTAGCAAACTGCAATTCTAGTATTCCTCATCAAAGTATAGTGATATGCAATGTGCAGGCTCTGAATCTGAGATTTACCATATATGATGGAAGATGGTGGCGCTGAAGCTCTTCCCGAAATTGATTCCCACCCTGCATGTACATCTCCTGAGAGAAAGCAGAAGAATGATATTAAAGGCCAAAACGAGACAAAGCATCTGAACTTTGAATTCTCCAACACAAATAGACAGAGATGTCCACAAACTAAATTGATGAAATTCGATACTCACACAAGTTAAAAACTTTACCTCAATGCAGAGAATTGCAGCTTCCCTGACTGCTTGATTCGGATCATTTAACATCTGAAGTATCTGTTCAATAAGAAAAAAACTATCTGAATTAGAATTGAGAATAATAGCCAATCAATACAAGCAAAAACAATGTTGATTCCTTTATACCGGAGCAAGAATAACACGCTGAAGAGGGAGCTCAGTAGATGCAAAGAGACCAATGGCCGACGTGACAGTTCGCGCAAACTCTTCCCTAACTCTCCAACTCTTATGCAGCCAACCATACGAACCAGCTCTTTCCACTATAATCGTCGGAGATGAAACCTACCAAACAAAGAAAAGATAGAAACTGTTACATCACACTTGTCAATGGCAAAGGAGAAAGAGAGAAATAAAACTATTTTTGACCTCCATGAGAGTTGTCAACAAACGCCTCGCCGCATCCCTAACCGGTTGCTTGCTGTCTCCAAGCCGCTCCACTACGGCAGGGACAAGCGCGTTCAAGTGAAGCTTCAGATGCTCGCCGGCGAGCACGGCGGCGGAAGCGAGCGCCTGAAGCGCACCTTGAGAGACTCTGAAATTGCTGTCCTTGAGGAGATCCAAACAGGAATCAACAAGTGACGTCACTTCCGACGGACTCAGGCTCTTCCTAGAAGCTTCGAGAAGCTGGTGGAGACGCTCCACAGCCGCCATGCGCTCCTTGGTGTCCTTGGCTCGCGCCATTTCGAGAGCTTCCTCCATGATGACCTAACCACTCCCGATCTGCCTCTCCTCCCTTCAGATCTGCTTATTCCCCAATCAACACACACCTAATTGAAGGAGGGATTCGATGAACGGAGAAAGAGAGAGCGTGCGTGTGCGCGTGTGGAACGTGGTAAGTGTAGAGAGAGAGAGCCGAGGAAGAGATTTAGAGGAGAAGTGCGGCTTAATTATTTTTACAAAGAAAGAGAGAGAGAGAGAGCCGAGGAAGAGTAAAGGTGACTCTAGTTAAGACTTAACAAGTAGTCATTTGATTTGAGGACCATAAAAACGAAACCGTATGGTTGGCTTACCCATTTGGGAACTTGCCCCTTCTTCTTTTTATTATTTACACTGATATGCCATAATAGTAGCTGTATTATCATTATTTTTATTAGAGCAAGGGCATTTTAACCTCGACCCGAAAATCTGAACCGGAAACGATTTAAAAATATCAGACTCGAAACCGAACCAAAATTTTATAAGTACCTTTTGGGTCCAAAATATTTTTACCTGAAAGAACCATAACAGAAAAGAATAGATCCAAACCCGAAAAGAACCGACTCGATCCGATAAGAACCGATTTGTACCCGACTTAAAAACCTTTTACATCCAAAACTATAAATTTTTTGTGTTTTATTTTATATATACTATATTTTATGATTTAGTTGAAATATTTTTGTTATCAATATTTGTTATTATTTTGTAACATTTTCAGTAATATAAAGCTTTAAAATGTAAAATTTAGAATTTAAAAATATTTATTTTAATTATTAATAGTTTAATTTAAGTTATTTTGTAAAATTTTAGATATATTAACAAATATTGACTAAATTTGATGGATTTTGGGTATTTCATTTTTTTTAAGATCTTAAATACATGAATCTGATCAGGATCCGATACAGATCCGAAAAAATACAAGTATTTTACGAGTATTTTAATTATAGACTCGAACCGATCCGAATCTGAGAACAACTGATCTGAACACGAACCGAAAATTCACAAATACCTACTAGATCCAAATGTCTAAGATCCGAAATATCCAGACCCGAAAAAAACCGATCGGAAGACCTAACGTCCATGTCTAATTTTTATGGTCCGAACTTAACCCCCGGTTCAATCCGTTAGGTTAGTAACAAGACATTTGAACCGAACTCGCAATAAAGAAATGAAGTTAATTAGAAAATGCCTGTAATTGTTAACTTCTTTGCCAATTAATCACTTCATTGTCGAATATTTTTCTAAATGTATGTGTTTAAAATGGATAAATCGGTTTGATCCAAATTGAACCTAACACTTGATAACAAAATTCAAATGCATTTTATATTTGACGATGGCGGTTTCGATTATTTTATGACAAACAAATTTTTTTTTTAATTCCAAATGTATATACTATGTTGATAGTTGAATCAATCCAAACACATAAATTTTTAAGACACCAAAACTGGACAAAAGTTTGGTGTTTAAGCGTCTCATTAAGGTTAAGTTTATTGAGTATTAAATAACATTAAACTAGAAACAAATATTCATGTCTATCACCAACCTAACAAAACTTGAATAAATCCAAATAAAGTATAATCAAATTAGTCATTGAGAGTACATAATAATAAATAAATACGTCAGAATAATGATCTGATCAATTTCTTATTATGAAACTAAATTTAGATTGACCACCCACCTGATCACATGGAGTAGAACAAAACGTCGGTCGTATGTGGATAAGTTATAGAAAAGCAATGATGATTTAGATAGAGCCACGACGCTTTATATTTTGTTTGGTAAACCTTAGTTATGTTTGCATAATAAAATCTTAATTATTTGTTAACCAAAGGAATCTTACACCAAAACTCATTACCAACCATCTAGGCTCTAGCACTGTGAAAAGAATGATTTTTTTGCCACGTCAAAAGATTACAATGACCCTCCTTAATGAATATAACCACAGTGAAATGTTTATATCTTCATATACTCTTCCATAAACTTGATGATCCACTTTGATAGATTTAGAAGAAGAAAAATGGAGCCAAACACAGCCATATTACCATCCCTACCAAACCAATGAATTCACCAGAGAACCCGACCAAAGGCCAAACAGCAAAACTAATCGGTATAGAAAGAACTATCTACGGCTCATCATCGTAAGGGACGTGTGAAGTCGAGGATGATGGTAAAACGAAGATGGGCTCCCCATTGTGTTGAAATTCACCAAGTAGAGAAGAATGGTCAGTTTCGCTGCTGATGCAGATATTCCCCGTCATGTCAAGACGTTTGAGATCACCTGAAACAAAATCATCATACACATAGTTACACTCAAATCACCAAAGTGTCTCAAGAATCAAACCGGTTCCAGAAAGTTATATTAACCTTTTGCACTTCTCAGGGAATCGCATAGCATGAGCAAAGATTCGGGTGGCATAAGATTGTAGGATGCGTCGACTGAGACGAGTTTTGGTGCCAAGGGTATGAGCTTTGACAGAAATCTAGCGGTCTCTAGTCCTCCACGGTTTTTGCTTTATCGGGAAGAGACCACAAGAAGAACATGAGGAAAACAGAAGGCGAAGCAATGTAATGTATACACGAAACAGAGGAGATGAAATTTGCTTTGAACCTTATATTGATACTCATCAGCTTCTTCACCCCTTTTACAAGTCTTTTGCCTAGCTCAAGAAACCCAACAGGACCTAGTCCTATACTCGAAATGTCGAGAGACTCGATGGAGAGAATCAATGAGTTCATTATAGCCTCCGCAACCTCGCTGAAGAACAAGAAGAATAAAATAAGAAGACACACTTCATATCGGTGTAAAGTGATATAGAGTTTGTGATTATGCAAATACCTCCCGAGGGCATTATCTGCAACAGACAGGAACTTTAAAGGTTTCTCCACCGTTGACAGGGTATCAAGAAACTCGATAACTCCACAACATGATAGCTCACAGTTCTCCAAGTTCAAATCAGCTAAAGGAGAATCCGGATTCTTTTTGAAGTAAGATATCAAGCTTCTGTACCTCACGAAAACCATATAAATGAAATGTAACTCTTGTTGGTTTTCTCCAAGATTACAAATGCAAGAACTTGTAAGACGAACCTGATCCCACTGTCTTCAATGGGGTTCCCGCTCAGGTCAAGAGATTCCAAGCCAGGCATATGACGAAGAGCATGCGAAAGATTCTCTGCATCGTATTTGTTGAGTTCATTCCCGCTGGATACATTTTTCAAACAGTTTCACAAGGTTTCAAGGCTTAAAACCGTGTCAACTGTCGCTAGACTAAGAAATACCTTAAGTTGAGCTTGCACAGCGAACGTAAAGACTTTCCAGATGACAGAGAACCAGTGACAGATCTCCAGGTGAAAGTAGAAAGCCATCCTGAAATCTATATATTGCGCGTTGGTCAGCCATGAAAAGCAAACCATGTATCAGTTCGAAAAAGAAGAACCATGATGGTACCCACGTTGTTTTCAGAGATGTCAAGAGTCGAAAGACCTGAGGAAGAATCAAGTAGCGTAGAGAAAATCATCCTTGCGATATGCCTATCGAGGTGGCTATCGCAAAAATGTACGGACTGTAAGGACCTGAAAGCAAAAAAAAGTTGGTCACTTACAAAAAATAGAAGAAAGAAAAGATGCATAAAGAAACGAGAAAGTTAATCAAGAACATAGACTTTGACAGCCAGATGAGCAAACATTTCACAGAGACACGCTCTGGCATCAGTTCATATGAATACCTCACCGAATTCAGGAATGAAATGAAAGCGGGAGGCGCAGCAAGTGAATCTATGTCAAAGCTAGATGCCTTTATATAAAAACGCTGAATCCCACTTGTGTGAATGTCTTTTTCATGCAGAGAAGCGCAGATTGCACTGATGAAACTCGAAGAAAGTTTACAGTGAATAAATTCAAGCGAAGTTAATGTTTCTCGGTTCTGGCTCAAGAGTTTGCACGAGGGCTCAACCTGTCGAATCATGGATCATCAGCAATATGGTTCCAGTCTAGCTAACTCAATAATAGAGACTTGAGTAGTGAATTTTCCTTACATGTTTCTCGGATCTGATCCAACCCAGAACCAAAGTTTTTAATTTACTTGTCCTCAGTAGCTCCTACAGTAACAAAGCCTAAACATTATTCATGTCCTTTGTTAATAAGGTTAAATGATTGATTCATCTACAAAAGTACAAATTTGAAGTTCCTAGAGAAAAAGTAATCACAGAAAACAATTTAACATACCTTCTCAGCCAGTGATACTGAGATAAAAAGAAAGCAAAGATGCCTCTATTGAAAACCTAAGAGCATATTTTAGTTACTTACACAAGTTTCCGTAACGCAGAGCACATTCAGAAGCCTCAGGCACCTGCAAAAGGTAAGAAACAAACATAAAGAACTCAGAGCTGAAAGTACTGCAGTTTGCCCGTAATCATGAAATGTTACTAAACCTAAGATACGGTCCAAATGTCTGGAAATGAAAAGATAGCTCCGTACAGACACATTTTTGACAATTGGTGTGCTCTTCATGACAAATGTATCTCAATATCTTATCTGCAACACAAAATAAAACCAACTGAATAAAGATTCTCACACAACTGACGAATAAAACCTCAAGACAAGAAAACTTACCTGATACATGAATGGAACTTATCCGACCACTGAATGTGGGACGCATAGCTACCTCAGCTGCTTCATCAACACAACTGTTACTCGGATTAACAGCAAAACTCAAAACAGGAAGAAAACAGAGTAAAACAACAAATCAAAGGGCCGTGTCATACTTTTGAAGATGCTTCTCCCAGTAAAGCTGTTGCCAGTCAGCTGATGGTTCCACACTGTTAACGAGCTCAGGCCACCGCACCTTAAACAGCAGCTTCCATGAGCTACCGAGTATATCATTTCTGCAGTTTAAATAATTTCTCAGTTCTGTCTTCTTAGTTGAAATAACAACAAAACGTAATTGATCAAACCTTGGGCGTTTTCTCCCACTAGTCAAGCAATCATCACCAGCTTCATAATTATCCCAGCACTTGAACGGCCTATACCAATTCAATTCAATTCAATTCATCTTCATCCATCCAATTCAAAACCCTAAATCTTCAGAAACTGATTACAAAAACTCTAGAATCGGTTTCACTCACATGTGGGTCTGGAAATTATGCAGCGCTAGTGCAGGCAAGTGAGCGATAACACCATCAAGCAACTCAGACGGAAGCTCGTATACATCAGGAATTGGATTGTCGCCTGAGAATACACAAAGCAACAAATCAGTATCAAATTGGCGCAACAAATTGTTCGAATCTCTCTCTCTATCTCTCTAGTATCGTGACCTTGTAGAAGCTGAAGCTTGAGGGATTGGATGCAGAGAAACGCGAGAGATGGAGGAGCTTTCGACATTCTCGATTGCTTATCGCTACTCAAACTCCAATTCTCCCGTTGCAGCTGCTCTCGCTCTTTGTTCGAAAGGCCAAGGAAGAAGGATTGTAAAAGTAACTAGAGTTTATCCCTATATTTTCATTTTATAAATATTTAATTTTGGTTTGTGAACAAAAAAAAAAAAAAATTTAATTTTGATATTATTATAGAAATTTAAATATACAATTTATATCTTAGTGTTATGTATTTTACAACTCTTTAATTTTATTATTTAGGTTGCTTATTACTTTATTAATATAGGGGTTTGTTTTATACATTTTACCTTTTTTATTACGTTTTCGAGTTTTCATAATTTAAAATAATTAAATAAAAAATATTCTTCAACATATGATTTTTGAAAATATATAGTTGTAGAAATAAATTTTTAACATATGTTAATAACTTCATTTGTATAAAAATATATGACATGATTAACAAATTTGAACCTGTTTTAGTGGTAGATGATAATTTATTTAAATGAAAGCATTATATTACTTAATTACGAAATTAATTAATATAATATTTAATAAAAATTATTTAAAAATTAAGTAGAATTTTGTTAGATTTTTTTCAACATATTTTGTTTTAACTAAAAATAAAATTCAAATCTATAGTTAAAATTAATTTATTATTAATATTCTTATTAATTATTATGTTATATTATGTAATTAATGAAATTGTCCTAGTAAACTTCTAAATAATAGATAAAAATGGTACTTCTCTTTTAATAGAGAAGATTCTCTCTGGTTGTTATGGGCTCTTTTCATAATGGGCCGATTAGTATAGCTCAGGTTACTGTAATAATTGGGTTTTCTCTGGGGTCAATTATATCACTTGTAACAAAACACAAATACTAAAATATATTTATACAGACAATAGTATTTTACAATCTTTTTTTTTGATACAAATACAGAGTTCAAAAATATTTTAATGAAATTTTTTTTATATTTTTTCGGAATGTAAATTACTTTATATAAAAACAAATATTTAAAATATTCTCTTCGAACAATTAATGTTAAATTAATTATTAACTAAATCAATACATCTTCAAAAATCATTAACTGTTCAAAAATTGTCAATTTTATTTCCAAAATACCTTACATAAATTGTCGATTTTATTTTCAAATAACTTTCAAAAAACAAAATTTATGTATAATAAGACATAATAATCATGAAAACCATTAACACTTTAAAAAAAAAAAATCCAACAAGACAAGTCAGCAGATAAGAGCTAAACGAATAGCAAATAAGGCCACAACACATCATCAGACCGTGACTAATTGAAAATAAAAAAAAAAGAAATATTTTCAAAAAAGGGAAGGAGACAGACACTGGGACGACCTTTGAAAAAAGCTTTTCCATCAATCAATCAATCAATCATCTCTGAGTCTGAGGAAGAAAGAAATGAGGCATAATTGCTGCCATCTTTCGTTCGCTTCAACACTCAAGATCCTCAATTTCGTCCAAGCTTTCTTCGGTGTTTCCATCATCATCTACTCCATATGGATGCTCGATCAGTACCACCGTCACGTCCCCGTCAAGCTTTCTTCGGTGTTTTCAACCTCTTTGGACATTTCTACAGGAACGAGTCTTCTCATAGATAAAGCTGTCCCCTTGCCTTTCCTTAAGGGCTCACTGGATCTGCATTTCCTATATGAAAAACTTTTGAGTAAAGCCCTGTTCGTTTGGTTGCCGCAGGTTTCGGCGGCAGCGGCAGCGGCAGCGTCGGCGGCAGCGGCAGCGTCAATGAAGACAGTTGTTGTTCGTTTCGCAGACGCTGACGCCGACGCTGCCGCTGCCGCTGCCGCAGATTATTGTTCGTTTAGAAGACGCAAGAAGTTGAGATCGACGCCGACGCTGCCGCAGGAAGCAGATTTTTGGGTTGTTCGTTTGACAGACGCAGCGGCTATTTTCATTTTTTCAGATTTATTTTAATTTTTTTATAAAATTGTATTTAAATAAATCAAGTGTAGTTTAAATATATTTACATCCATTAAAATATTATGTTTACTTGATAATAATTTTTTGGTCAATTATACAAATGTAAATTATACAAATGTAACAATTTTTTTTCATACATCATAAGCTAAATTAGAAACAAAATAATAATTCAAAATATTTATCATAAACAAAAGCTAAATATTACATCAAGTCTTAAATAAATATCACATTTAAATGACAATCAAAGTTATAAGCAAAAAAAAAATTAAATCATCAACTAAAACATTTAATACGGTAAACGACCTCTACCATATTCATTTGTGATGTTATCACGCAAATCTTCCATCGCTCTATCACCTGTCATCCCGATGTGAATCACGTATGAAGTTGTGTAGCGCCATCGTCGCTGTCACCAACTTAATCCACTTGACCAGACCATATTTTGGATGCTTACGATCCAAAATCCTCCATTTTGCTTTCCATACTCCAAATGTTCTCTCAATCACTGATCGCAGACCTGAATGCTTTCGGTTGAATAACTCTCTTGCACTAACTGGTGGTCCTCCTGTAGCAAACTGACTAAGATGATATCGCATATTACGATGCGGACCAAGATACCCTGTCCTGGTCGGATATCCGGAGTCAACTAAATAATACTTTCCGGGAGGAGGATGTGGAAAAGAAGCCTCGTTTCTCGCACAATGAGTCAAGACTTTGGTATCATGTGGAAAACAAACCAAGTTCATCATCGTAATCACCATCTTCATCTTCCAACATCCATCTTTCAAGCATCTACAAAACCATATTGAATAAATCATCATTAGTCTAAATAAGTTCAGTAACAGCCACTGCACAAATTCAAGTAAATAAATGTTCAAGATAGAAATAAGAAACAATATTTAAACGACTCTTTGAGGTTTAAAAACTCAAGATCAGACCTGTTATTAACAAAAAAAGACAAGACACAACATTGTTATTACACAGCAATAAAGTTGATCCTGTTATTAACAAAAAAAAAGACAAGACACAACATAAAAAAGTACCAAAGTTTCTGCTCAGCGTGATGAAAGGAATCCACTACTTAAGTTTCATAACATAAAGCAGTACCAAACTTAAGTTCCTACTCAACATAAACTAGTGAATCTACTAGTTCCAATTCACTAACTAGTCACTCATCACGTTTTATCTTGGTCCTAAGCTCCAGAAACTTAGTCTTCGCTTCATCTGTCTTCATCGTTATGAATCCCCTTCGGCTCCCTTCACTATCTATCAGAAGCTCAATCGATGCTTCATATAAAGGCGACCACTCTCTCACTTCAGGGAGAGCATACAACATCTCCAATACGGTCTCAACACTGAATGGTTGTTCACGCTCCATCAATTGTTTTGCTAGCATATTCTTCACTTCAAGAGCAGCAGTCCTTTTTTCACAAGCCTCCACAGCCACATCTTTCTCCTTACGCCTTCGTTTTGCTCTTGAACCTCCAGAATGAGTCTGAGCCGCTGGTTGAGTTTGGCGAGGAGCTTGGCCCTGGGTTTCTGTCTCCGCTGCTGGCTGAGAATCAGCTTCATCCTCAGCAATATCTCCACCAACTCTCGAATTCAAGCTTGCTTCTCCATGTTGAGCACTCCAACCTTCTGCTCCAGTAACTACTACACCACCAAATTCTGCTTCAAACATATCCATGTTATCAATTTCTTTGCAGAAGGCTTTTCTAATTCCTGGACACTCCTATATAACACAGAAAGAGTAAGTCAGTGATAAAATCAGTGATAGAATCAGTCACAAACTTCTAATAAGCTCAATTATTTCAACACAAGTACATTTTAACAGCTAAGTTCACAAAAGAGAAAATGAGAAACTGACCCTTTCGCGCTCTTTCCACCAATCATCTGACATGTCGATCCTTCCCATGTCATCATACCCAAGCCCTGTCCTGTTCTGAGTCAGCATCTTAATCCTGATGTATTTTTTTCTGCTGCTGTCGTACTTGTTCTTGTAGTCTCTCTTCCAATCGGAAAATCCCTTCTTAAACCTCAGCTCAAATGCATCCATGATGTTATTTTTTCCTACTTTATTCATTTGCTGACCAACCTTATTTCCTTTTCTTCTCTCTTCCGCGTAGAGTTGGAAAAAATACCTAGTTTCCTCAGGTTTCCAATTCTAAAACACACCAAAGCAAGACACAGACCCTTAAGCATACGACCTAAAAGACCTAAAGACAGTTCCATACAGCCTAAAGACAGTTCCATACAACCTAAAGACAGTTCCATACAAGCATTAAGACTAGTGTGAGAGAAACTTACATCTTTTGACGTCGACATCTTAAGAAGTGAGAGGAACAGCGGTAGAGAGTGAGTTTGAGAGGGTCTGAGCTTGAGAGAGTGAGCTTGAGAAGATCTGAGTCTGCAAAAAAAAAAAAAAGAGAATAAGCAATGTGTTCACGTTTTGGAACAAGTAGTAAAATATATTTGCACTTGTTAGTCACCTTTTCCACTAGGTCTGAGCAAGCCTGAGATGAGAGAGCCTGCAAAAAGATGCAGAGAAATGGAGCTTATGATCAATGAATCAAAACACATAAGATCTTATGATCAATAAATACTTTATAAATTTTAAACAAATATGGAAGAAAAGCATAAATAAAAATCATTCACAATCCACAGTTTGAAGCATACGTTGAGTGTTCTCTAAACACACACAAATTATTAAAAAAAATGAAAAATCAAGTCAAGCCGTCTACTTTCTCCAAATAAAACCAAACAACGTTCCAACAATGTTCCAGGAAACAGAAACAATTTAACTTCTACTTGACTCGACATATGTTAACTTCTTAAAACAATTTAATACCAAGAAGCAACCCTTTAAGCTTCCCCATGAGTGCAGACTCGTAAACCAATACGTACTAACTACAATAGGATGTTTTTGTAGCCTGCACTTTAAATTTAGAAACCCCAAAAGCTACACTCAGAAGACAACCCATCGTTTATATTAAAAGAACAGACCAGCAATGGAACCATGAAGGCAAAGAAAGGGAGTTACAGCTAGGCCTATTTCACTATGATTCCTAGTTACAGCAATGGAATCAAACAATCATCAGAGATTCAATAATCAGAATGTTGAAACTCTATTTCACTAGCATCAAACGTACCTCAACGAGAAAAGGAGAAGAGAGAGCTTGGAGATGAGATGAGCTCGGAGAAGAGAGCTTCGAGATGAGATCGGAGATGGGTTTTCTTCGGAGAAGAGAGACAGCCCGAGATGGAGACAGATCGTGACGGAGAGAGAGCCAGAGAGCCTGAGATGGAGACAGCTCGTGACGGAGAGAGAGCCCGAGATGAAGAGAGCTCGAGATGGAGAGAGAGAGAGGGAGCTCGAGATAGAGAGAGAGCTTGAGATGGAGAGAGCACGAGATGGAGAGAGCTCTCGAGGTCTTCACTGGTTCTAGAATGGAGATCGAGAGAGAAAGATAGAGATGGAGCTGCGTCAAACTTTCCCCGACTGCGTCAAATTTAGGTTTAGGTTTTTTTGTAAATACTAAAACATAGTAAGGGTAAAATAGTAAATTACCTTATTGGCCGCAGGTTTTATGTCGCGACCGCTGGTTTTATCGGCGTCAGCCGCAGGACGCGGCGTTCGAACGCAGCGTCAGACGCAGCTGCCTGCGTCAACGAAACGAACAAGAGTTGACGCCGAATGTTGACGCTGCCGCTGCCGCCGGTACCTGCGGCAACCAAACGAACAGCACCACCATCTTTGAAAACTGTTCAACAGAGTGTTATAATAACAAGCTCCAAATAAATAATATTTTAAAATAGTGAAAAAGTGTTGACATGAATGATAAAGAGAAAATAGACCCACCAAAAAATTGATAACGACGTAACCCAAGCATGATACCATTCTTGGCAATCCTTCTGTATGTAGTGTAACGATCGGTTGATGAGTTTCTCGGGACATCCTCAAACTTGACAGTCAACACATTAGCATCACCCAAGACCTTGTGCAGGTGTGTTCCAGTGGGCTCAATAAGAGGGCCCTGTGAAAAAAGTGTCTCCATTAGTATAAGTAGATACCAAGAAATGTGGAATAGACATAAGATAGCAACTTGCAAAAATAATTGCTTTAACAGAAAAGTAGACATGCAACACACCTTGAATGTGTAACTGCCATCCGAAGCAACATGACATTGGTAGTAGCTAGTCTTCTCATTATCACATTCCAGTGACTGCAGAAACAAAGGAAGCATATAAAGACCCAAATAGTACAAATAGAGGAAACAGACAAAAATACCAATCTACGGTCTGTTGGGGAACAAAATTTAATTCCCAAACTGTCCCAAACCGCAGCTTCAAATGCAACCATAGACAGATCCTTCCATCCTCTAATCTCTTCAGCAGTTATTTCAACCTGACCCAGATCTTTCCTGTTTAACATCAAAAAATATTATCATTAAAAGGGTAGTTTCTACCAGAACCAACTTAAGTGAAAAGTAGAAAACTTAGGAGGCATAAACATACCGAGGAATGTAGGTAAGCAAGAGAAAGGCCTTGTTGAATTCAAGTTCACTCAAAGCTAGTAAGAGCTGAGGAGGAGGAATGTGAAGAGAAGATCCTCCATTGACTTGTCGTCTTCTCAAAGAAGGAGCTTCATAATCAACAGGTATCTCTTCTACAATCAGAGCAACAAAACCACAGTCAAATACAAAGACTCTGCTTGCCTTTTTTTGTTCGGATAGAAACTGACTGACCTTGAGAAACTCTGCTTCGAGAGGAACCAGGAGGAGGATACGAGCTAGTAAGCTTAGAGGCGATGAAGCGGTCGAGGCTGGACGTTCCCGGAGAATTAAAAGCTTTCCTGAGCAAATCGAAAGCTAGATCCTCAGGGATCGAAGAAAGTCTCTGCCTTGAGTCGTCGTTTATGGGAGGACATTTGTGTTTGCTGTATATTTTCTCCAAAACGGTTTCGAGCCGAGCCGGAAGAGCGATCACTGACCTCTGCGAAGTTATCATCTTTCTTCCAAAAGCAACACAACCCTTGAAGTTGAAGGACTGTTTGTTTATAGAGAAAAACTAAAAGAGACTACAGTGATGATGATGATGATGAAGATGATGATGATAAGCAAAAAGGTTGCATCTTTAAACTATCTCTAGCAGCACTCTCACACCACCAGTGCAAACAGTTTTATGCAGAGAGTTTTCATGATGATGACGAAGAAAGAGAGCTCTTGATGTGATTTGACAACACAGAGAAGAAGAAAGGTTGCATCTTTTTTTTATTTGACATTTGATAGATTTGATGATGATTTTATACATCTCTCTCTCTCTCTTTCTACGCATAGAGCCGTTTACACAAGGAATTGACAAGTATACCATATCTTTCGATACATAATTACCATAATGCCACAATTTCCCCCCCCCCCCCCCAAACGCCGTCTGAAGTAACCGCAATCGCTAAAATGATCCGTGACGCTCCAAAGGTTTTATGGAGTTTTCAATAAAATAGATATAGTTTGCAAATCGATTTTCCTCCGGAGAATGCGATCGAAGCTCGGGTTTCAAAAAAAAAAAAAAATTCTAAAGTCCATATTTCTTTTTCCATTACTAAGAGCATGTACAATGGTGGATTATAGCAAATCCTTAGCTATAATCCTTAGCACTTTATCATTAAACAAACATTAAAAAATGGTGCACAGTTAAAAAAAGTTAAGAATGAATCCTTAACTAAGGATTAAAAGGATGAAGTCCTTAATGTGTTGGCGCTGTCTCATTGGTTTGAAATTATTAATTTTTTTTTAACTCTAACCATGATTCTTAAACCTGATTAGTAATTTTTTTTAACTCTAACCATGATTCTTAAATCTGATTAGTAATTCTTTTTAAACTCTAACCATGATTCTTAAACCTGCTTAGTTTGAAAATTTGTGGACATAGGTACATTAATGTTTGAAAACGATCTTGGTTTCATGTGATTTGGGATTATCTTCTTCTCTTATTTTGAAAGAGTCAATCTATTAGGGTTTCAAAACGATTTGTGTTTGAATTGATTTGGGAAAGTCTTCGTTTGTAGTTAGTGTTTGAAAACGATTTTTGTTTGTAGTTCAAAGAGGGTTGTGTTGTGTTGTTAAGATTTCGACTATGTGATTCATTACGATTGGAGTGTTGTGTTCTTTAGATTGTTTACCCAGAAGTACTATCTTCTTCTCATAGATTAGTATTACTACTGTGTGCTCTGTAAATTCTTTAATGTTGTGAATTCTTTACGGTTTCAGATTCTTTTCAGACTGTTTATAAGTCAGATTCTTTAGTGTTGTGAATGTATAGGAGAACAAGTTCGATTGTATAGGAGAACAAGTTGATTACTTTTAGTGTCTAATTTCTATCTTGTAAATCTCTTTCAGGTTAAGGAAACATGGGACAAGATTATACCTAAACACTCCTAATTAGATATAGTATTGGACAAACATTTTTTATTAGAATTCTTAACTATTAAAAAAAAAATTACTAAAATAATGCTAAGGACTCCAATGGTGTTACCACTATTGGAGATGCTCTAACGATATCTAAAAGCAAAAGGTCTTTATTTTTTTTTTGTTCTCTTGTGTTGTGAATTGGTACTACTCCGATTTTGTGTGTTTGAATCGAAACCAAGAATCAGTTGTGCTGCGTCGGAGTTTGAGCTCAGTGTTTGCTAAATGAAAACGCAGTTTCGTTTCTTTTTTAGCTCAGTTGTTGTTTACATATTTCAAGTTCTTTTTTTTTCAGACTCGTTGGCTTTTTGTAATGGATCAGAGCATATTATTGGTATGCATCATTGTTGCAAGTATGTAGCTTTTTGGGCATTGGCCTTCTCATTTAGCTTAAGGAGTGAAAAAGTGTAGCAAGCTTCTTCCCTCCGGCAAAAGGTGGTGCTGGTACTGGTACTTGCCTTGGTCAATAGTCTCATGAATATAGGAAATGAAATACCTTATAGTCATCGCTTTAAAGGTTCTTTAGCATTACATTAAAAAATAATGTTAGTTTTGTTTCCAAATACATTACCAAATTTTAACAAATGATAGACTTGGAATCCCCTTTTTCAATTGAATGGCAGCAGATCGTATGGCTTCTTGCAAATCATCCGCATTTCGGTGTCTTCCCTCGCTCTCATGACTGCTGATAGAAAAGCTGGCCAGTCAATGGAAAACATCTTCCCTCCCCGCACCTGAGAGCTCAAAAGTTATGAATCTGCTTCTCAATGATATCCGCATTTCGGTGTCTTCTCACACAAAGCAGCATAGTTACAGGTAACTTCACTCTCAAAAGTTATTTACTTGATTTTGGGTATGTTGTGTTCATGTTGCTTGTGCTTTACCTGTTGTCATGATGGTTTCAGAAAGAAGTTGTGTATGGGTTCTGAGGGAGGACATAAAAAAATGCACGACTTGTGGCTAATCCAGGATGTTACCGACTTCGTTTCATCTTCCTCTTTGTTCCTTCACTTAAGGTTTCTTGTTTTCTTTTTCTTTCGTGGAATTTGTTTGTATCTCTGTCTTAGTTTTACAATTCAACTTCCTTTTGTTTTTCTGTCTGTAATGATGAACAACGGGCGCAGTAGAATGTTTCTAGTTAATCGATTGATGTGCCATTTTCATCAGGATGTGGTGCAAAGGAGGCAAATCTTTACTCTGGAGTTGCTGAAGGCATGTATCATCTTATGGTGTCTGATGGCATCGCCATGGTAATATGTCACAAGCTGATTATCATAAAATGAGAAAAAAAAATTTGGTTCTATGATTATTTTTAATACTCAATCTCTCTTTTGATTTTTCAGTTCCTGAAACAGTAGAAGAAAAGTAGTTTTATCTTGCTAGATGGATTAACCTTGCACTCTTTAAGTTTTAGTTTTTTTTTTTTTACTATTCTCTTCAGATAAACCAACTATAAGCAAAACTGGGGGTGTTGAGACGGCAATGTTTAGCATAAAGCTTCTATATACCATTATAAACAACTGGCTTTGTTGTCTTTCTCAACTTGATTTTTCCTTCAGTCAGAGTGATAATAATTTTCTCTATTATTCGATCATAGGTCTAGAAATGCTTTGTTTGGTTTATGAAACAACGAGCTATAGTCCTGGGTGTTCGCGTCTTCGGGTTGGGTTAGGACCGGTTCTTCTTGGGTTCGGGTCCTTCCAGTCATAGACATTTAGACCAAATAGGTATTTGTAAATTTTCGATTCGGGTTCAGGTCGGTGCTTCTCAGATCTGGGTCGGTTCAGATCTATAATTAAAATACTTGTAAAATACACGTAATTTTTGGATCCTTATCAGTCCGGGTCGGGTAGGATCTGAAAAAACACACAAAATACTCAAATTCTATTAAATTTAGTCGAAATCTATTATATATATCTATTATATATATCTATAATATATATATATCTAAAATTTTACAAAATAACTTTAATAAACTAAGAATAATTAAAATAAAACATTTTTAACCTGCAAAATTTACATTTAAGGAGACGAAAAAGTGCGACAAAAAAAGCGATTGGAACCCTAGCGCTTCAATGGTTAATTTTCCGTCTAACCGGCGGGCTTTGGTTCCTGATTTCCATTCTTCTCGGTGATGGTAAGATATGGATTCCCCCACTACGTCATCTCCTAGTAGTTATCTCCACAACCGCTACCTACAATTGTAATGGAGGATTAAATTCAGAATAAGGAAGAATAGTGAGATGTTGTTAAGAAAAAAGAAGAATGGCGAGATTACTTTTTATGTAACAAGAGTACACTAGATTATTTTCATATCGAATATGCAATTAATGTTTTTCGAGAAAACAACTATTTAAACCCTTAACTTTCAAATTAAAGCCAAAAATTTTCGTTTAACTGCACTCAATCCATCGAAGATGACAGAAGGAGAGAGAGACGCAGCAAGAAACGCCACCTCGTCGAACCCACACCACCTCCGAAGAGAAGTCAAGCACTCCACACGCCATTAGATAGATTGAAGCGATTGGAGGAGACATCAGCACCACATGTCACCACCGGAGAGAAACCCTAAGGCGAGACAACGATCCACCCGAGCAATCACTTCAGGTGCTACTTCCAAAGACCACTGAAACCACGAAAGAGGAGCAGAGAAGAAAGAGATCCAAAAACCCACAAGCTCCAATCCCTCCCCTAGAAGCGCTATCACATAGACACTTGTCACACTGCACCGATGAACCAAGGGGGATTATTCAATGACTCACACACCACCAAAACTCTAAGAGACACAGCCAGAGACATGGAAAAATCCCCGGATAGAGATCCCTCAGCAAACCGGAAAAAGACACGGAGGAGGCAGAGTCTGTTCTCAAGCCCTAGCTGGACCGCCGTGCATGCAGGGGCGAAGCTAGCTTAAGGAGCATGTGTGCACGTGCACATCCATGCTTATTTACGTATTTAACGTTTTACATTGTACATAGTTGAGAAAGTGGCATATTTGGTTATGTTGCACCCTAGTAATTCATGTTCTGAGTTCGAGTTCCCTTCAGAGTCGTACGAGCCTTTATAATTGCCCGAAGCGAATACAAAAATAAAATCATTTAATAGAAATGCATCTAAACTAATAAATAGTATCTTTATTGACAAAAAGACAGAATCACTATAACATTTTTATATTCGTCCTAGAAAAACATAACCACATTTTGTAAAAAGAAATATTCTTAAATAGTTTTCATAATTATTTTGTATAGATAAAATAATCAAGTGTCTTAATTGATATATTCAAACGATGATACAAACTTGAATCTTATTATATAAAACTTGATTCTTCAAAGTTGTTAATTAACATGATCGCGACATGTGTCAATAAACCTTTTAAGATTGTGATAAGTGTCAAAAATATAATATTTTTTTCTTTATGATTTAAAAATATGATATATTATTACAAAATTAGTTGTTACAGTTCTTTTTAAGATTTTGGAAAATAAAAATTAATATTACATAGTCTTTTACAATTATATATTGTTAAAATTATGGGATAGTAATTTTTATTTTTTTTAATCCTAAAAAAGTAAATAATTGTAATAGATTATTTGAAATTAAATTTATTTTTTGTTTGAAAAAGTTATAATTTTCGTTTTTAAAGACAACAAAGAAAGAAAATTGTAAGAGAAAAGTATTAACTAAAAAAATCTAAAAAAAGGAATTATCAAAATCCTACACGTACAAGAAATTATTTAATAAATATCATAAAGTAAAACTAACTATAAAATAAGTAATATTTATTTATTTTTAAATCCTAAACAAGATAAAATTGTAAAAGTATTACTATTATTTTACTATAAATAACAAACTTTCCTTTTTATAGATAATTGTATGTTAAAAAATTATAAACCAAAAAACAGTTACAAATATTTCACAACTAGAAATAATTATTTGTTAGTAATTTTCATTTAAAATCCCAAACAAAATTAAATTTTAAAATGTTATTTAATATTAATTTCCTTTTCTAAAGCCCTATAAACTATAACAGAATATTTGATATATTTTAAAAAAATCTTAAACATAAGAGTTTTGTATCATATTTTTAAGTTCTAACGAAAATAAAATTGTAAAAATTTATTTGGTTATGTTTTTAAGAGAGAATTTGATAATGAACATGATACTAAAAAATTACTCCATCTGTGTAAAATTAGTTTAGATACGAATTGTATAAATAGTATTTTTATAACTTATTTAATAGTAACTAGAAATAATAATTTATAACAATTTAATTTTTCTAAAATTTTAAAAAGAAGACAGTTGTAAAAGGTTATATGATAGTAATTTTCCTTTCCTAAAAGCCTAAACAAAAATGTAAAAGAGTATTTGATATATATATATATATATATTTGATTGTAAATGAATAGGATCCCTTTTAAAAAATAATCTAAACAAAAATAAATTGTAAAATTATGTATTAATAATTAAAAAAAAAAGAATTTGATGACAAGTATGATGTTAAAACTATTTAATTAACAAAAATAAAAAAATTAGGATGTCCTCATGATTGCTATTTATATATGTTTGGTCATACGAAAATTATACACATGTCTGATATATATTTTCATGTTTGGTCATAAGAAATAGATTATTATCATTTTCACAAAAGTGATTTTTATATGCATTTTGTTAAAAAAATCAAGTTTAATCGCCATCTTATTACATTTTGTTTTTACCATGTAATATTTTTTTACTTCATTTTTAATTAAAATGTTGTTATGGAAATATATCATTAAGAAATAATGAATTAAAAAAATTATTAAGCATCAAATAAGTTTAATAAAATATTAAATTATTAAATAAGAAAGTGTATGATGTTGTCATTGACTTGATTGGGCTTATTTAACTTTCAAATTTTTTTTTTAATTTTTAATTCAGGTTGGGTTTAAAGTTATAGGTATGAGTGTTTTCTATAGCACTAAGTAGAAAATTGATAAAAAAAATTCACTTATGCACTATGATTATAAAATACAAACATTAACTAGAATTTATGTGTAAAAACGAGTTCTTAATTATAAAATAACTCTTACACAACATATGCAAAAATAATCGTAAAAGTATAATAAAATGATTTATTTCTTTATTAAATTAAAGCACCCAACAAAACCCGTTGCAACGCACGGGCTCATATCTAGTAATGAAATAAATATTGCATTACTATACAAACTTAAAATATTATAGAATAAATATAACTACAAATTTTAAATATTGAGAAAGAATGTATCATACTTAGAAGTGATAACTACCAAAATACGAGAAGACAATGTTGATAACTTGTAAACTTCTAGTTATTTAAATCCTTATTATTTTAAATTATTTATTATTTGCCTCACTTAAACCAAGTTGATTTAAAACAAAAGTATAATTTAATGGTAAGAGTAATAGCTGCGGCTAATATATAGTGCATGTTAGTTATTTATTAGTTGCCCTACTTTAACTAAATTGATTTAAATAAACAGTGTATGAAAATTAATAATATGAACTAGATTTTGACCCGCGCTTAGAATATGCGAGTTTATTTTTGATTTATCATTAATTAATTTAAGAATTGCCATTATTTTTTGTTTTGCATTTTAACAATTGAGTTTTATTTTATCATTCGTTATTATTTTATCATTCGTTAATATTTTATTTTCAAAGTGTGAGATTTGTTCGAAACGGATTTAAATATGATATTTATGTTTAAATAGATATACAGTATTTAAGAAAATATATTTTCATTATTGAAATGTATTAACGATATGAACTTTTAATTTTTAATTAAAAATGTGTTTCTTTTGCCATATACCTGAAAACCAAAATAAATACCTGAAATATATTCAAATACCCGTGAAGCCCGTATTTTTGCCAAAATCTGATCCGAAAAAACAAAAAAAAACCCAAAATTTAATGTGAATACCAAAAATATATTCTTAAAATTTTAAAATATTATCCAAAACCTGAAACTGTAACCAAAAACCCAAACCTGAAACTTAAAAGAATATATGTACTACCAAAACTTATACAAATATCCACACATACCTAATATACCAAAACATTCGAGTACTTTGGGTATCTGATCGGTTCTTGGGTATGATCCAGACCAGAATCGAAACATCCATTTCTCCTGGACCGGAACCAAACTTATATTTTCGAGTCGGTTTTGGTTCGTGGTTCTAGATCCACATAAAATGCACAGACCTAAAGAGTTACATAAAAATTTACATACAAAAACTCAAATAAACTAATTTATAAATTATATACTTTAAAAAAAATTATTTGCTTTAGTGTAATAAGATTTCAAGATAACATAATGTACAACAATCTACAAATACTAATTCATATTAAACAGTTCATAGTTTAAAAAAACCGCGCTTCGGACCTATGTTTTCTTATTATTGTTATAGATTTTCATGAGAAACCTACCATATTTTTTCTATAATACATATTAATTCAATATATGTTATAAAGTTTGAAACTGTATCATTTTATTAAGCATTTCCAGTTAATGATAAGGTTTATACAATAATTTTTAATTTTGCCTTTGGTTTACCTTTGTAAGAGTATTTATGGACTTCAAAGAATCTTCAGCAAAAGAATTTAACTGCTTTCATGAATGAATACCAGTTTGAAAGGCTTGATTCATGTCTTTCAAAAATGTCAGAGAATTTTTCAAAAAAAAAAAAATGTCGGAGACATATTTGGAGCCACTGTAAAGGTGAGACGTTGCTTTTCGTGGCCAATGGACACATTTAATTATAATCATTTTGTCAAATTTTGAATAAATATATCTACAAATATATTTAAACTGAGGAGAATAAACAACTAAGTGTAGTTGGACCGGCAGTGGTTTTGTTTCGTTTGAGCCCAATTCATCTCTTGTCAAAACAGTAGGAGCACGTTTTTTTTGTCCGTTTATTAAATGAATGGCATAATGGTAATTACGTTATCATCTTCCTTGCAACTGTTTTAGGTTTTCTTTTCTGCAATTTTTTTTCCGCCGTCAATCTTAGATTCGTTGAAATTCATTAATTCTTTGAGTTCTTTTTGTTGTTTTTGCATCAGTTTCGTAGATATATCTTCCAATATGTGATCTATAACATTCAAAACTCTTAAAAATGAACTTTTTGTTGAATCTGATTTGTTGGCCGAAGAGGCTAGAATCTTCACAGTGGATCTCCACTTAGTCGGGCACCACAGCACGGTTTAGAACCTGAACTTATATCAAATGTTTATAAAAAGTGATCCAAGTGGAGATATACCTTATTGGAGATATACCTTATTACGTTTATATCAATCTCTATTTACGTCACGATTTATTGTTACTTGATTGAAAGAAACATGGGTATATTAAAATGTAAGATTATTTTAATTTTTACTAATATAATAGGTTGACTGAAAATGAAAGGGTCCATCAACCTTGCATAGGTAGATTTTATAAAATTCTTTCTTTTTAAATAGTATAGATATTGACTGTGGCCAATATTGCATTTGCATATTGTGACATAACTAAAGACTTATTTAATGCTTTTTAAGAAAATGATGTCCTAAGCGAAAGTTTCTTTTCTTTCAACTTTCAAGGTAGGCACGGCACTGTGCATGCGCCATATTTGCACTAGGAACCGCCGGATCTGAAACGCCGAGATCTCGGCTGAGCTCAACCCTTCAACTCAAACCGAGAAAGAGATACCACAAAGATAGAAAAGAGAAATGTAGAGAGAAGAAGAGAGCACATGGAGGAGCATCCGGCGACCGCCAGAAAGGATGCAGTGTCACTTGAGCAGAGAGTTTAGTAATGGAGAAAGCTTGAATTTAAAAAGAGGGGAGAGGATTTGTGTTTTAGATAGAGAAAATTTTTAATCATATCAAATGTGCAATGTTCCTTGTAAAAAAAGGAAACATAAGATTTTGTGTAGCGGATAAGCGAGCCAAGAGGCATACTTAGAATTCTTCGTCATCTTCAATGAACCTTAAAGTTTCAGCAAATAGCTAAATTTATAGAATAATTAAATGAACTAAAAATATTAATTAATTCAAATGATAAAAATTGAATAATATTTAAGGATGTTTTTCTATTTAATTTTTTTTCAAATTATGAATTTATTATAACAAAATGTTACAAAATATATCAGTATGTAACAGTGACTAATAACAAAATAAATTATGTATAAAAATAAATTATCATATATTAATAATGTCAAACAAGACACATACATTATTGTTATAGAGTGACATAATATACAGTACCAAAATTTAAAAATCATAAATCTTTTATATATTACAAGAGAAGCATTGTTAAGTTGTAACATTGGGTTCTATGATTATGTGTCACTTCCATATGCCTTTTCAAAAGCCTTTATTTACTAGAGAATTTACAAATCATGTTATTGTATATAATATGATGGACCATTCATTATTCAAATGTTCACAAATAAATATTCATTGTTCTTTCCTTAAGTAAAAGCTATGAAACTACCCTATATTATTTGAAATAAATATGATAATTAATTATATTGACTTATCAAGATTTGTTACAATTTCTATATATTTTATCATTTTTGTCTAATTTTACGCTATTAAAATTAAAAACAGTCACATCAACCATATAAAAAAATAGATTTTTTTGTATATGCTATATGTTAAATTTTTAAAAAACGATTATAAATTACTACACTTTTAAAAATTCCATATTTAAAGTTTTATGAGCAATGGTTTAAAAAATATTCAAATGATCATAAAATCATATGAGTAAGAAGTCTATTTAGTGGGTATGCAAACTAAAATCATTTAAATTTAATTATATACCATATGAAATCCATAAATAATTTAATTTCAAAATTTTATAAATATGTGCAATATTTGAACTGATAAAATTTAAATACTTTTATAACTTTAACTTGATCAAATAAAAATATATATTTTACATATTGTTTGTTATTATACAATGTATATTTTTAAAATATTTTGATTTATCTAATAAATATTTTATAAAATATCTTACGTGGATTATTTACCCTTTTTTGTCACAAATGGCTATTCTATCATTCTCAAACAACAAGTGGTTCAGAAATCCAGACCAAAATAGCACAACAAACAAAAACTAAACTCTGATAGATGCGCCTTGTCTTGGCTAAGGTGTCGGCCTTTC